>NW_022453214.1:0-1127 GCF_009761245.1 Sapajus apella
GATCTCGAATTCGTGACCTCAAGTGATCTGCCCGTCTCGGCCTCAAAGTGCTGTGATTACAGAGGGGAGCTACTGCACACGGCCATTAATTAATCATTTTTTTGACAAAGAATTGGATGGGACTTTTACAAAGATGTGTTTTCTCTCTAAAAAATATTTCCCCTGAGAAGAAAGTAAAGAATAATCCCCTGACATTGTATTTTTTTTTTTTTTTAAGTTCCTCTTTTCTTTTTATCTTCTCTGGGTATAGAAGTCTTATCAGAATGTTTTTGGGTCAGGGATTCTCTTCAAAAAATTTTGGGATTATTTTTCCTCAGCCAACCTGGTCCTGGGTTTAAGTACTGTTTTGGGATAAATGAAGATACCTGGCATGGTTATGCCTGCTGGAGTATCTAGTGAATATCAGCTTCTGGGTTATTTTCTCTCATAGGACAACCTGAGGTATGGAATGTAGCCTATCGAAGAAGATGGAGGCCACAGAGCTAACAGGAATCTCCTGGTGTACTCTGTTTTTTGAAAAGCTAACCCCTTGAGACATTAAAACTGTCTTTACCCAACCCAGCTTCCATTTCTGGGAGACACATTTCTGGTCTGCCAATCAGATGCTGGTATTGAGGGGAAAACATAGAAATAATTTCTGCCCCTTGGATTTTTTTAAGGGGGCAGAAAAGAATGTGAAATAAATATAGTTAAAGAAAAATATTTTTAAAATTTGTGGGGGAAAAAAGGCATTCCAAAAGTCGGAAATAACCTGACCCCAGTGAGATGATGTTAGATCTTTCGAAGTGAAACGTATCTGGGACACTCACTGGGGCACACATAGTGCAACATCTTCTGATCGGTGGTTATGGAGCACTTAAGTGAGCAGGATGGGGTGGAGAGTCTCTCAAGTGATTGAATGGCCTTACTTGACACATGAGTAAGGCACATTTGTGTTTTAATCAGCACTGCCACTCTCTGGGTTTGACACCTTTAAAAGGTTGTTTACTTAGTTGGACCTCAGTTTTTAATTGTAAGTTACGTTTTATTAGTAGGGCTTGAAAGGAAAAAAAAAAAAATATTTGCAAAGGGCATAAAAGGGATGGCTTTCATAAACAAAAAATTATGTCTAATTATATATTTTCATT
>NW_022453215.1:0-1126 GCF_009761245.1 Sapajus apella
TCCCATTTTAGCCTCCCGAGTAGCTGGAACTACAGGGGGACACTGCCCCACCTGTTTTTTTTTTTTTTTTTCCCAAGGCCACATTAAGTTGTTAGTGGCTAAGTCAAAAGAGTCCCAGGGTCTGCTGACTCCTACTTCAGTGTTTTTCCAGCTAGACTACAGCCACTGTCATTCCTGGAAGTTGTCTGACAGTGGACTGAGATAGACTATTTGGGTGTGTAGCACAAACAGAGGAACATCTCTTAGTAGACTGAACCCTGATGTTCTGATGGGGCCAGCATGTATTCTGGGGAAAGGTTCCATAGCTCCCTTCCATGACCAGTGAATAGGAATCAGGTACCAGGCATAGTGGCTCACGCCTGGAATCCCAGCACTTTGGGAGGCTGAGCTGGGTGGATCACTAGGTCAGTTAAAGACCAGCCTGGCCAATATGGAGAAACCTCGTCTCTACCAAAAATACAAAAATTAGCTGGGCGTGGTAACGGGTGCTTGTAATTCCAGCTACTGAGGAGGCTGGGCAGCAGAATCTCTTGAACCCAGGAGGCAGAGATTGCAGTGAGCTGAGATTGCGCCACTGCACTCCAGCCTGGGTGACAAAATAACACTCAGCCTAAAACAAAAATGCTGGACATTGGCCAGGTGCGGTGCGATGGCACACATCTGTAATCCCAGCACTTGGGGAGGCTGTGGCAGGCAGATCACTTGAGGTCAGGAGTTCCAGACCAGCCTGACTGACATGGTGAAAGCCCATCTCTACTAAAAATATGAAAATTAGCTGGGTGTGGTGGCGGGTGCCTATAATTCCACCTACGCAGAGTGCTGAGGCAGGAGAATTGCATTAACCTGGGAGGCGGAGTTTGCAATGAGCTGAGATCACACCATTGTACTCCAGCCTGGGCGACAGAGGGAGACTTCATCTCAAAAAAGAAAACAAGTTGGGTGTGGTGGTGTGTGGTCTCAGCTACTCAGGAGGCTGAGGTGTGCAGATCACTTGAGCCCAGGAATTTGAGGCTTCAGGGAGCTATGGTGGAGTCACTGCACTCCAGCCTGGGTGACAAAATGAGACCCCTATTTCTAAAAAAACTAATTTAAAAAATTAACAAAATAAGAGAGACAATAGGATAGT
>NW_022453216.1:0-1126 GCF_009761245.1 Sapajus apella
TGTGAGGTTTAGCTGGGGGGTGAAAATGTGTGAATGGCAATGTTTTTGTAATGGAAGGAGTTATTTAAAAGCTGTCCTCTGTGGAGAAATAGGAACACTTTTACACTGTTGCTGGGTGTGTTAATTGGTTCAACCATTGTGGAAGACAGTGTGGGGATTCCTCAAGGACCTAGAAATAGAAATTCCATTTGACCCAGCAATCCCATTACTGGGTATATATCCAAAGGATTATAAATCGTTCTACTATAAGGACACATGCACACGAATGTTCATTGCAGCACTGTTTACAATAGCAAAGACCTGGAACCAACCCAAATGCCCATCGATGATAGACTGGACAGGGCAAATGTTGCACATATACACCATGGAATACTATGCAGCCGTAAAAAAAGATGAGTTTGTGTCCTTTGTAGGGACATGGATGAACCTGGAAACCATCATTTCAGCAAACGGACACAAGAACAGAAAGTCAAACACTGCATGTTCTCACTCACAGGTGGGTGTTGAACAATGAGAACGCAAGGACACAGGGAGGGAAACATCACACACTGGGGTCTGTTGGGGGGAAATAGGGGAGGGACAGCAGGGGGTGGGGAGTTGGGGAGAGATAGCATGCATGGGGAGAAATGCCAGATATAGGTGAAGAGGAGGAAGGCAGCAAATCACGTTGCCATGTGTGCACCTATGGAACAATCTTCCATGTTCTTCACATGTACCCGAAAACCTAAAATGCTATAAAAAAATAAAAGGGATCCTCTCCCCTTTGCTATGGAGATTTTTGTGTGTGTGTGGGGTGTCTTAAATGGCAAATTTTACCCACTAGATGGCACCAAAGACCAGCATTTTAAAACACAACTTAGCTCTGAAATCAATGATTTTTGACACATTCTCGTGTTCTTTCTTAGACTCTCATGTGAGGTTTAACTGGGGGGTGAAAATGTGTGAATGGTAATGTTTTTGCAATGGAAAGAGCTATTTAAAAGGGATCCTCTGTGGAGAAATAGGAACACTTTTACACTGTTGCTGGGGGTGTTAATTGGTTCAACCATTGTGGAAGACAGTGTGGCGATTCCTCAAGGACCTAGAAATAGAAATTCCATTTGACCCAGCAATCCCATTACTGGGT
>NW_022453217.1:0-1126 GCF_009761245.1 Sapajus apella
TGTATATAGCTGGAAATATCTCTTTCCAGATTCTCCAAAGAAAGGGTCAGTGAACTGCTGCATTCACACAATTGTTTAACTCTGTAAGTTTAATATGCACCTTGAAAATCATTCTGCTACATTGCTCCGTTTTTGTTTTAGATCCAGATATTTCTCATTAAACCCTATACTCCCATTCACTCAGGTATATCCAAAAGCAGCTTTTTCGAGAAACGTGTTTCTAACTCGCAGGATCTAAACAGAGATGCAACTTCCGAAGGTGAACGAACACACAGTGGAGCAGTTTGAAAGAGACGTTTCTCCTATAATTAAATTGTGATCTTAAAGCTAATGCTTAAGAGTGTCTATATGGCTGGAATTATCTCTTTCCAGATTCTCCAAAGAAAGGGTTAACTGCTACATTCACACAATTGTTTAACTCTGTAAGTTTAATATACACCTTTACAATGATACGGCTACATAGCTCCGTTTTTGTTTTAGAGCCACATATTTCTCATTAAACCCTATAGTCCCATTCGCTCAGGAATATCCAAACGCATGTTTTTGCAGAAACGTGTTTCTAACTCGCAGAATGTAAACATAGATGCAACTTCCCAAGGTGACCGAACACACAGTGGAGCAGTTTGAAAGATACGTTTCTCGTATGATATAGATGTGATCTTAAAGATAACTCATAAGAGTCTGTATATGGCCTGGAAATATCTCTTTCCAGATTCTGCAAAGAAAGTGTTAGTGAACTGCCACATTCACACAATTGTTTAACTCTGTAAGTTTAATATACACCTTGAAAATCATTCTGCTACATAGCTCCGTTTTTGTTTTAGAGCCTGATATTTCTCCTTAAACCATATACTCCCTTTCACTCAGAAATATCCAAACGCAGCTTTTTGGAGAAAGCAGTTTCTAACTCGCAGAAGCTAAACATAGATGCAACTTCCGAAGGTGAACGAACACACAGTGGAGCAGTTTGAAAGAGACGTTTCTCGTATGATTTAGATGCGATGTTAAAGCTAATTATTAAGATTCTGTATATGGCTGGAAATATCACTTTCCAGATTCTCCAAAGAAAGAGTTAGTGAACTGCTACATTCACACAATTGGTTAACTCTGTAAGTTTAATATACAC
>NW_022453218.1:0-513 GCF_009761245.1 Sapajus apella
ACTGGGGTCAGTTGGGGGGAAATAGGGGAGGGACGGTGGGGGGTGGGAAGCTGGGGAGAGATAGCAAGGGGAGAAATGCCAGATGTAGGTGATGGGGAGGAAGGCAGCAAATCACACTGCCACGTGTGTTCCTATGCAACAATTTTGCATGTTCTTCACATGTACCCCAAAACGTAAAATGCAATAAAATAAATAAATGGGAAAAAAAAATAAAATAAAATAAAAAATAATAAAGTTAGTTCTTTCAGCACTTTGAATCTGTTATCCTATCCCTTTGTGACCTATAAAGTTTCCGCTAAGTAGTCTGCTGCAGACAATATCAGAGCTCTTTACATGTTATATGCTTCTTTTTTAATACTTTCTTCATTTTTGACCTTTGGGAGTTTTATTATATGTCTTGAGGTAATACTATTTGTCTTGAATCTGCTTGGTTTTCTTTTGCCTCTATGTACCTTCTTGTAGGCATTCTTCATTCTTTCTCATTCTTTTTCCTTTGTTTTCCTCTGTGTATTT
>NW_022453218.1:613-1126 GCF_009761245.1 Sapajus apella
ACTGGGGTCAGTTGGGGGGAAATAGGGGAGGGACGGTGGGGGGTGGGAAGCTGGGGAGAGATAGCAAGGGGAGAAATGCCAGATGTAGGTGATGGGGAGGAAGGCAGCAAATCACACTGCCACGTGTGTTCCTATGCAACAATTTTGCATGTTCTTCACATGTACCCCAAAACGTAAAATGCAATAAAATAAATAAATGGGAAAAAAAAATAAAATAAAATAAAAAATAATAAAGTTAGTTCTTTCAGCACTTTGAATCTGTTATCCTATCCCTTTGTGACCTATAAAGTTTCCGCTAAGTAGTCTGCTGCAGACAATATCAGAGCTCTTTACATGTTATATGCTTCTTTTTTAATACTTTCTTCATTTTTGACCTTTGGGAGTTTTATTATATGTCTTGAGGTAATACTATTTGTCTTGAATCTGCTTGGTTTTCTTTTGCCTCTATGTACCTTCTTGTAGGCATTCTTCATTCTTTCTCATTCTTTTTCCTTTGTTTTCCTCTGTGTATTT
>NW_022453219.1:0-1126 GCF_009761245.1 Sapajus apella
AAAAAAAAAAATTAGTGCATTAGCAGATCCATTTTTTTTCTGCTTCTTATGCCTATGTGTCAAATGATTCTGTGACATTCCAGACTAGACCCTTACTAGACTTAGTAGACTTAGTAAGGGTCTACTCTGGAAAACACAAGGCTTAATGGTATTTCACCAGAGATAATTTAGTATAAGGGATTGGCTAATCCAGTAGGGAGAACTGAAAAGAGCAGAAAGAGAAAATGAGGTAACACAGAGATAAAGCCTTTAGGAAGTAGGCATCATGCCTCAGTCTAGGGGAACAAAGGGAATAGGTTGGGATTCTCAGAACTAGAAATTTGGAGGCGAGGTCCTGGAAAGCTGGGACTCAGACCCCTGGGAAAGGGGTGCTGCTTGGCTGTGCTGGTGGCACTGAAAGTGTGTGAAAAAGCTGAAGACTAGAGTTAGGCATGGTGGCCCATGCCTATAATCCCAGCACTTTGGGAGGCCAAGGCGGGTGGATAGCTTGAGGTTATGAGTTCGAGACCAGCCTGGTCAACATGGTGAAACCCTGTTTCTACTAAAAATACAGAAATTAGCAGACATGTTCCCATACTCCTGTAATCCCAGCTACTCAGGAGCCTGAGGCAGAAGAAATTCTTGAACCTGGGAGGTAGAGGTTGCAGTGAGCCAAGATCACACCATTGCACTCCAGCCTGGGCAACAGAGTGAGACTCCATCTCAAAAAAAAAATTGCTGGAGACTGGACCCAGCTGATTCTGCCAAGGTGATGAAAGGCTATTGCTGTGGCACTACGGAAGGAAATAGCCAGCAGGCAGGAGCCAATCCCTTCTGCCTCTTCCTGCCTTCTGGTGTCCCCCTCATATACCCTATGGGCAGAACCTTCTGGAAACCAACTGGCAAAGCAGAAATGAGGTCTGCAGAGACGTGGCATCACAAAGCAGAGCGTGGAAGTGGGGGTTCAGAGCTGATGTAGAATCACCTTATGACTGGCATAGTCCCACGCCCACCTCTTGACCTTGACAACCTCAAGGGCTGGAACAAGAAGACACTGTGCAGCTTTCAATTCCACTAGGTGCCACACATGGCTGAGTTCTGGCTGGTATCCTGTTTGAGGCCGAGGGGTAAATATGAAATGAGTGTT
>NW_022453220.1:0-1126 GCF_009761245.1 Sapajus apella
TTTGCCCTCACGTGCACACTGTTTATTATTTGTAAGGTGCCACTATGTGTACTGACATCTAGAGTTGTTGAAAAGCCGAGAACTGGAAACAGCCTTTCTTCCATTTTCTGTGCATTGCAAATGGGAGTAATAACGTTTTTGGGAGCTTTTAACATCTCACAGAAGAGGAAAGTGGCCTGCTCTGGCAGGTATGTGCAGAATGGAGTATTTCATTCGTTCCCATACCAAGAACGAGCGCTGTGCTGTGGCAGTTCTTTTAGGGTTTTTCTGTGCCCTGGGCTCATGAAGATACGGCATCATGAGGTGCGGTAGCTGTACTAGTTTTTGATGACCTAAAATGGGATGATTTCTGAGGAATAAAAGGCTCCCATCTTTGACTGTGGATGTGGAAAACCTTTCCTAGCTTAGAGCATTTATATCTATAATACATTGTAAAGTCGGAGTTTATGTTACCTGTTTTAATGACATGACTCTAAGTTTCAGTACACAAAAGGGCACTGGTTGGCATTCTTCTTAATGTATTTAGTAAAGATCATAAGAAATCCTTTAAGATAAAGTGTAATATATATATATATATATGAATGGAACTTTGTATCATAGAGTGGATAGGCACTAAATATTGATGACTGAACAGTTAATGTTTTAGGACACTTGGTATAGTGCCTTGCACACAGAAAGAGACCACGGATGAGATTATCCATTTGTATCATTTCACAGTTTTAAAAATTGCTATTTATTACAGTTCACATAGAAAGGTGCTGATAAAATGTCCGTTTTTATAAAACATCTCCAACAACAACAAAAAAGAAATCCTTTAAGAGTTTAAATATCCAGAAAAAGAAATAAAATTTTTAATAAAAATTTTAAAAAGTGTAAATGTCCCTGGAACAGGCATACAGGTTGTAGTCACTAATGGACTAGAGTACAGGAAAGCCGTGTGACACCTGGCATCCCTCTGTGTTCATGGAGCTTCTTTGAGGCTACAAGACTGATTTGACCATCCAGACTAATCTGGCTAATACCTATTCTTCAACCACCTTGGTTACTCTGACATAGGAATTGCCTTCGTTTTCTTCAATAAAAAGGACTTTAAACAACAACCACAAACAAAAAATAATAATCACAG
>NW_022453221.1:0-1126 GCF_009761245.1 Sapajus apella
AGGCCAGGTGCAGTGGCTCACACCTGTAATCCCAGCATTTTGGGAGGCTGAGGTGGGTGATTCATGAGTTCAGGAGTTCAAGCCTGGCCAAGATCGTGAAAATCTATCTCCAAAAATTAGCCGGGCACAGTGGCAGCCACCTGTAATCCCAGCTACTCAGGAGGCTGAGGCAGGAGAATCGCTTGAACCTGGGCGGCAGAGGTTGCAGTGAGCCAAGATTGTGCCACTGCACTCCAGCCTGGGTGATAGAGATTCCGTCTCAAAAATAAATAAATTAATTAAAGAAGACGAAAAGAAAGAAAGAGAGAGAGAGATAAACAAGAAAGCAAGCAAGAAAGAAAAAAGAAGGAAAGAAACTAGAAGTTGGGGGCCGGTGAGGAGGGTGGTCTTGGGAGCTACACCCTAAACCTTTGAGATCTGATGTTATCTCCAGATAAACAGTGTTGGCATTAAACAGGATACCCAGCTGGAATTGATTGTTTGCTTGTGGATGGGGGAAAAAAAACCCACACATTTGGTCACACAGAAGCATTCTGTGTTGATTGTTGTGGTGGTATGAAGAGAGAAAAACAGTGTCCTCCCCCAACCCCCTGTAAAACAATGTTATTATTCTCACTACATATTTTTTGATTTTGATAAATAGCTATTTTTCCATCTCTATTTAAATATATATATATATATAGAGAGAGAGAGGCCAGGTGCGGTGGCTCACACCTCTAATCCCAACACTTTGGGAGGCTGAGGTGGGTAGATCACCTGAGGTCAGAATTTTGAGACCAGCCTGGCCAAAATGGTGAAACTCTGTCTCTACTAAAAATACAAAAATTAGCCAGGCATGGTGGTGAGCACCTGTAGTCCTACCTACTGGAGAGGCTGAGGCAGGAGAATCACTTGAACCCCGAGGCAGAGGTTACAGGGAGCTGAGATCGTGCCACTGCACTCCAACTGGGGCGACAGAGTGAAACTCCAACTAAAAAAAAAAAATTTTTTTTAAATTACATATATATAAAATAAAAATGTAAAAAGGGCTGGGTGTGGTGGCTCATGCCTATAACCCCAGCACATTGGGATGCCGAGGAGGGCGGATCACCTGAGGTCAGGAGTTAGAGACCAGCCTGGCCAACAT
>NW_022453222.1:0-464 GCF_009761245.1 Sapajus apella
TTAAACTTACAGAGTTACACAATTGTGTGAATGTAGAAGTTCACCAATCCTTTCTTTCGGGAATCTGGAAAGAGATATTTCCAGCTTTATACAGACTCTTAAGAATTAGCTTTAAGATCGCATCTATATGATACGAGAAAAGTCTCTTTCAAACTGCTCCACTGTGTGTTGGTTCACCTTCGGAAGTTGCATCTATGTATAGATTCTGAGAGTTAGAAAGACGTTTCTACAAAAAGCTGGGTTTGGATATTCCTCAGTGAATGGCAGTATAGGGTTTAATAAGAAATATCTTGCTCTAAAACAAAAACGGAGCTATGTAACAGAATGATTGTCAAGGTGTATATTAAACTTTCAGATTTAAACAATTGTGTGAATGTAGCAGTTCACCAACCCTTTCTTTGGGGAATCTGGAAAGAGATATTTACAGCCATATACAGACTCTTAAGAATTAGCTTTCAGATCGC
>NW_022453222.1:564-1126 GCF_009761245.1 Sapajus apella
AAAGCTGGAAATATCTCTTTCCAGCTTTATACAGACTCTTAAGAATTAGCTTTAAGATCGCAACTAAATGATACGAGAAAAGTCTCTTTCAAACTGCTCCACTATGTGTTCGTTCACCTTCGGAAGTTGCATCTATGTTTAGATTCTGCGAGTTAGAAAGACGTTTCTCCAAAAAACTGCGTTTCGATATACCTGAGTGAATGGGAGTATAGGGTTTAATGAGAAATATCTTGCTCCACAACAAAAACGGAGCTATGTAACAGAATGATTGTCAAAGTGTATATTCAACTTACAGAGTTAAACAATAGTGTGAATGTAGCAGTTCACCAAGCCTTTCTTTGGAGAATCTGGGAAGAGATATTTCCAGCCGCTTACAGACTCTTAAGAATTAGCTTTCAGATCGCTTCAAATTATACGAGAAACGTCTCTTTCAAACTGCTCCACTGAGAGTTGGTTCACCTTCGGAAGTTGCATCTTTTTTTAGATTCTGCTGGTTAGAAACACGTTTCTCCCAAAAGCTGCGTTTGGATATTCCTGAGTAAATGGGAGTATAGGGTTTAAT
>NW_022453223.1:0-1126 GCF_009761245.1 Sapajus apella
AAACGTGTTTCTAACTCTCTGAATCTAAACATAGATGCAACTTCCTAACTTGAACAAACACACCGCAGTGCAGTTTGAAATAGACTTTTCTCCTGTCATTTAGACGCGATCTTACCGCTAATTTTCATGTGCCTGTACATGGCTGGAAATATCTCTTTCCAGATTCTCCGAAGAAAGACTTTCTGAACTGCTACATTCACACATCTCTCTAACTCTACAAGTTGAACGTACACCTTGACAATCATTCTGCTAGAAGGCTCCGATTTTGTTTTAGAGCCAGATATTTCTCCTTATACCCTGTACTCCAATTCAATAAGGAATATCCAAACACAGCTTTTGGAAGAAACGTGTTTCAATCTCGCTAAATCTAAACATAGATGTCACTACCTAAGGTGAACGAAGGCACAGCAGAGCAGTTTGTAAGAGACGTTTCTCCTGTGGTTTAGATGCAATATTACCACTAATTCTAAGGTGCCTGTATGTGGCTAGAAATATCACTTTCTAGATTCTCAAAAGAAAGTGTTTCTGAACTGCTATATTCAGACATCTATTTAACTCTTTTTGTCGAATATACTTGTTGACAATCATTCTGCTAGATATCTCCGTTTTTGTTTTAGATCCAGATGTGTCTCATAACACCCTATACTCCGATTCACTCAGGAATATCCAAACGCAGCTTTTAGAAGACATGTGTTTCCAACTCGCAGAATCTAAACATAGATGCAACTTCCGAAGGTGAACGAACACACAGCAGAGCCGTTTGAAACAGACGTTTCTCCTGTGGTTTAGAAGCGGTCTTACCGCTAATTCTTACCTGCCTTTATATGCCTGGAAATATCTCTTTCCAGATTCTCCAAAGAAAGGGTTTCTGAACTGCTGCATTCACACTTCTGTTTAACACTGTAAGTTGAATATACAGCTTTACAATCATTCTGCTAGATAGCCCCGTTTTCTTTTTAGAGCCAGTTATGTCTCCTTACACCCTATACTCCCGTTCACTCAGGAAAATCCAAACGCAGCTTTTCTAAGAAACGTGTTTCTAACTCGCTGAAATTAAACATTGATGCCACTTCCTGAGTTGAACCAACACACAGCAGAGCAGTTCGAAAGAGACGTTTCTACTGTG
>NW_022453224.1:0-369 GCF_009761245.1 Sapajus apella
GTTTCTCCAAAAAGCTGCGTTTGGATATTCCTCAGTGAATGGGAGTATAGGGTTTAATGAGAAATATCTTGCTCTAAAACAAAAACGGAGCTATGTAACAGTATGATTCTCAAGGTGTATATTAAACATACAGAGTTAAACAATTGTGTGAATGTAGCAGTTCACCAACCCTTTCTTTGGGAATTCTGGAAAGAGATATTTCCAGCCGCTTACAGACCCTTAAGAATTAGCTTTAAGATCACATCTAAATGATAAGTGAAACGTCTCTTTCAAACTGCTCCACTGTGTGTTCGTGCACCTTCGGAAGATGCATTTATGTTTAGATTCTGCGAGTTAGAAAGACGTTTCTCCAAAAAGCTTCGTTTGGAT
>NW_022453224.1:469-1126 GCF_009761245.1 Sapajus apella
TATGAGAAATATCTTGCTCTAAAACAAAAACGGAGCTATGTAACAGAATGATTGTCAAGGTGTACATCAAACTTACAGAGCTATGCAATTGTGTGAATGTAGCAGTTCATCAACCCTTTCTATGGAGAATCTGGAGAGATATATTTACAGCCATATACAGACTCTTAAAAATTAGCTATAAGATCGCATCTAAATCATACGAGAAACTACTCTTTCAAACTGCTCCACTGTGTGTTGGTTCACTTTCGGAAGTTGCATCTATGTTTAGATTCTGCGAGTTAGAAAGACGTTTCTCCAAAAAGCTGCGTTTGGATATTCCTCAGTGAATGGGAGTATAGGGTTTAATGAGAAATATCTTGCTCTAAAACAAAAACGGAGCTATGTAACAGTATGATTCTCAAGGTGTATATTAAACATACAGAGTTAAACAATTGTGTGAATGTAGCAGTTCACCAACCCTTTCTTTGGGAATTCTGGAAAGAGATATTTCCAGCCGCTTACAGACCCTTAAGAATTAGCTTTAAGATCACATCTAAATGATAAGTGAAACGTCTCTTTCAAACTGCTCCACTGTGTGTTCGTGCACCTTCGGAAGATGCATTTATGTTTAGATTCTGCGAGTTAGAAAGACGTTTCTCCAAAAAGCTTCGTTTGGAT
>NW_022453225.1:0-1126 GCF_009761245.1 Sapajus apella
TCCCAAAGGATTTTATTTTTCCTTCACTTACGAAGCTTAGTTTGGCTGGATAGAAGATTCTGGGTTGAAAGTTCTTTTATTTAAGAATGTTGAATATTGGCCCCCACTCTCTTCTGGCTTGTAGGGTTTCTGCTGAGAGATCTGCTGTGAGTCTGATGGGCTTCCCTTTATGGGTAATCCGACCTTTCTGTATGGCTGCCCTTAGTATTTTCTCCTTCATTTCGACCCTGGTGAATCTGACGTTTATGTTTTTGGGGTTGCTCTTCTTGACGAATATCTTTGTGGTGTTCTCTGTATTTCCTGAACTTGAATGTTTGTTTGCCTTGCTAGATTGGGGAAGTTTTCCTGGATAATATCCTGAAGAGTATTTTCCAGCTTGGATTCATTCTCTTCGTCACATTCTGGTACGCTTGTCAGACGTAGATTAGGTCTTTTCACATAGTCCCACATTTCTTGGAGACTTTGTTCATTCCTTTTTACCCTTTTTTCTCCAGTCTTGCCTTCCCGTTTTATTTCATTGAGTTGATCTTCGACCTCTGATATACTTTCTTCTGCTTGGTCAATTCGGCTGTTGATGCTTGTGCATGCTTCACGAAGTTCTCGTGTTGCAGTTTTCAGCTCCATCAATTCACTTATATTCCTTTCTATTTTGTCCATTCTTGTTAGCATTTCGTCAAATCTTTTTTCAAGGTTCTTAGTTTCTTTGCATTTGGTTAGAACATGTTCTTTAAGTTCACAGAAGTTTCTTACTACCCACCTTCTGAAGTCTGATTCTGTCATTTCATCACACTCGTTCTCCATCCAACCTTGTTCCCTTGCTGGTGAGGAGTTGTGATCCCTTTTATCAGGAGAGGTGTTCTGGTTTCGGGTGTTTTCATCCTTTTTGCGCTGGTTTCTTCCCATCTTTAAGGATTTATCCACCTGTCGACTTTGTAGCTGCTGGCTTTCAGAGTGGGTCTCAAATCTTTCAGATTGATGTTCTGTTTGTTGATGATGAGGTTATTTCTGTTTCTTGGTTTTCCTTCTGACAGTCTGGCCCCTCTGCTGTAGGTCTGCTGAAGCTCACTCCAGGCCCTGCTTGCCTGGGGTTCACCCGCAGCAGCTGCTGAACAGCAAGGTTTGTTAC
>NW_022453226.1:0-1126 GCF_009761245.1 Sapajus apella
TTTATTTGGAGAATCTGGAAAGAGATATTTCCAGCCATAAACAGGCTCATAAGAATTAGCGGTTAGATCGGGTCTAAAACACAGGAGAAACGTCTCTTTCAAACTGCTCTGCTGTGTGTTCGTTGACCTTTGGAAGTTGCATCTATGTTTCGATTCAGCGAGTTAGAAACACGTTTCTTCTAAAAGCTACGTTTGGATATTCCTGAGTGAATATGAATATTGGGTGTAATGAGAAAGATCTGGCTCTAAAACAAAAGCGGAGCTATGTAGCAAAATGATTGTCAAGGTGTATATTAAACTGACAGAGTTAAACAATTGTGTGTATGTAGCAGTTCACTAACCCTTTCTTTGGAGAATCTGGAAAGAGATATTTCCAGCCATACACAGAGTCTCAAGCATTAGCTTTAAGATCGAATCTAAATCATACGAGAAACGTCTCTTTCAAACTGCTCCACTGTGTGTTCGTTGACGTTAGGAAGTTGCAACTATGTTTAGATTCAGCGAGTTAGAAACACGTTTCTCCAAAAACCTGCGTTTGGATATTCCTGAGTGAATGGGAATATAGGGTTTAATGAGAAATATCTGGCTCTAAAACAAAAACGGGGCTATCTAGCTGAATGATTGTCGAGGTGTATATTTAACTTACAGAGTTAAACAGATATGTGAATATAGCAGTTCAGACACCCTTTCTTTGGAGAACCTAGAAAGAGATATTTTCAGCCATATACAGGTACTTAAAATTAGCGGTAATATCGTGTCTGAACCACAGGAGAAACGTCTCTTTCAAACTGCCCTGCTGTGTGTTCGTTCACCTTTCTTAGTTGCATCTATGTTTAGATTCAGCGAGTTAGAAACACGTTTCTTCTAAAAGCTGCGTTTGTATATTCCTAAGTGAATGGGAGTATAGTGTGCAAGGAGACATATCCGGCTCTAAAACAAATACTGAGCTATCTAGCAGAATGATTGTCAAAGTGTGTATTCAACTTACAGAGTTAAACAGATGTGTTACTGTAGCAGTTCAGAAACCTTGTCTTTGGAGAATCTGGAAAGAGATATTTCCAGCCATATACAGGCACTTAAGAATTAGCGGTATGATCGCGTCTAAAGCACAGGAGAAACGTCTCTT
>NW_022453227.1:0-1126 GCF_009761245.1 Sapajus apella
AGATAAAAGACAATTTTGGGTACAGAGTACACTGCTCTGGAGATGGTACACTAACATTTCAGAATTCTCTACTAAAGAACTCACGTATGTAACCAAAAACTACCTTTCCCCCCCAAACTATTGAAATTTTAAAAAATTAATAAATATGGGGCTGATTTGCATTCAAAATTCAGTTTCAATGGTTGATACAAGATTTATCCTCTTACAGTTCTGGAGGTGTGAAATAAAAAGTTGGTCACTATGGGCTAAAATCAAAGTGTCATCAGAGCTGCATTTTTTCTGAGGCTCTAAAGGAAAATTGTTTCCTTGCCCTTTCCGGCTTCTTGGGGCTGCCTGCATTCTTTGGTTCTTGGTCTCTTCCTCCATCTTCGAAGTCAGTAGTCACATCTCTTTGACCTCCGATTCTGTTGTCACATCTCTAACTCTGATGCTGCTCCCTACTCCTTTCATTAACAAGGACTATTGTAATTACATTGAAGCTGCTTAGACAATCCAGGATAATCTTCCCATCTCAGGAGCCTCAGCTTAATCACATCTTAAAAGTTCCTTTTGCTCCATTAGGAGACATTTGTATAAGTTCCAGGACTCAGATATATTTAGGAGACCATTATTCTGCCTGTCACATGACTTTGCCAATATTTGCTACCCCTGGTTTCCAAACATTAATGTATGCTCTTATTTCTATATTAAACACTTTATCCCTGAAATACCAGAATGAGTCTGTTTGTCTGATACAGGAAAACAGCTCACTACTCCAAGAAGAGCTCCAGAAATTTCTGTCTATTGCCTCGAATCCTACAAATTGTACCGATTCTCAAATGTGCAATGGCTGTAAATTAGGCAATAATCATTCTGGGGTGCTGGAGGAAGAAGAAAGGGAGTAACTAGACAGTCCTTCTGATTGTGCCCCGTGTCCCTGATGGCTGGCCATCTTGGGCTGTAAGCCAGTTTCCCTCTCACTTAGACCTGGTCATTTCTGACTCCCCAAGAGGTTTTCACAGTATTAATGTCCACTTCATGCATCAGTCATCTTCTTGTCTTCTACGTCCATGTTTACATTTTCCTTCTCTTCCCCCACTGTTGTCATGCCTTGATTCTTCAGCCATTGCCTTCCTTTACATGCATG
>NW_022453228.1:0-513 GCF_009761245.1 Sapajus apella
ACTGGGGTCAGTTGGGGGGAAATAGGGGAGGGACGGTGGGGGGTGGGAAGCTGGGGAGAGATAGCAAGGGGAGAAATGCCAGATGTAGGTGATGGGGAGGAAGGCAGCAAATCACACTGCCACGTGTGTTCCTATGCAACAATTTTGCATGTTCTTCACATGTACCCCAAAACGTAAAATGCAATAAAATAAATAAATGGGAAAAAAAAATAAAATAAAATAAAAAATAATAAAGTTAGTTCTTTCAGCACTTTGAATCTGTTATCCTATCCCTTTGTGACCTATAAAGTTTCCGCTAAGTAGTCTGCTGCAGACAATATCAGAGCTCTTTACATGTTATATGCTTCTTTTTTAATACTTTCTTCATTTTTGACCTTTGGGAGTTTTATTATATGTCTTGAGGTAATACTATTTGTCTTGAATCTGCTTGGTTTTCTTTTGCCTCTATGTACCTTCTTGTAGGCATTCTTCATTCTTTCTCATTCTTTTTCCTTTGTTTTCCTCTGTGTATTT
>NW_022453228.1:613-1126 GCF_009761245.1 Sapajus apella
ACTGGGGTCAGTTGGGGGGAAATAGGGGAGGGACGGTGGGGGGTGGGAAGCTGGGGAGAGATAGCAAGGGGAGAAATGCCAGATGTAGGTGATGGGGAGGAAGGCAGCAAATCACACTGCCACGTGTGTTCCTATGCAACAATTTTGCATGTTCTTCACATGTACCCCAAAACGTAAAATGCAATAAAATAAATAAATGGGAAAAAAAAATAAAATAAAATAAAAAATAATAAAGTTAGTTCTTTCAGCACTTTGAATCTGTTATCCTATCCCTTTGTGACCTATAAAGTTTCCGCTAAGTAGTCTGCTGCAGACAATATCAGAGCTCTTTACATGTTATATGCTTCTTTTTTAATACTTTCTTCATTTTTGACCTTTGGGAGTTTTATTATATGTCTTGAGGTAATACTATTTGTCTTGAATCTGCTTGGTTTTCTTTTGCCTCTATGTACCTTCTTGTAGGCATTCTTCATTCTTTCTCATTCTTTTTCCTTTGTTTTCCTCTGTGTATTT
>NW_022453229.1:0-1126 GCF_009761245.1 Sapajus apella
TGTTTCTGAATACGGCCTACAGGCTCTTTCACACTGGAATATCCAAACGCTGCTTTTAGAAGAAACGTGTTTCTAATTCGCTGAATCTAAACAAAGATGCAACTTCCTAAGGCAAACAAGCACAAAGCAGAGCAGTTTGAACTAGATGTTTCTCCTGTGTTTTAAACGCAGTCTTACTACTTGTTCTTATAAGCCTGTATATGGCTGGAAATATCTGCTTCCATATTCTGCAGCGAAAAGATTTCTGAACTACTGCACACACACGTCAGTTTCACTCTGTAAGAAAATTGTACAGCTTGACAACCATTCTGCTAGATAGCTGCATTTTCGTTTTAGAGCAAGATATTTCTCCTTACGGCCTTTAGTCTCAGTCATTCTGGAATATCCAAACGCAGCTTTTAGAAGAAATGTGTTTCTAACTCGCTGAATCTAAACATAGATGCAACTTCCTAAGGTGAACGAACACAAAGCAGAGTAGTTTGAACTAGACGTTTCTTCTGTGTTTTAAACGCAGTCTTAGTGCAAGGTCTTAAATGCCGGGGCAAGGCTGGAAATACCTATTTCCAGACTCTCCAAAGAAAAGATTTCAGAACCTGTGCACACACACATCAATTTAACTCCATAAGATGATTTTACAGCTTGACAGACATTCTGCTAGATAGCTGCGTTTTTGTTTTAGAGCAAGATATTTCTCATTACGGCCTTTAGTCTCAGTCATTCGGGAATATCCAAACGCAGCTTTTAGAAGAAACGTGTTTCTAACTCGCTGAATCTAAACCTAGATGCAACTTCCTAAGGTGAACGAACACAAAGCAGAGTAGTTTGAACAAGACGTTTCTAATGTGTTTTAAACGCAGTCTTACTGCTACGTCTTAAATGCCTGGGTAAGGCTGGAAATATCTGTTTCCAGATTCCCCAAAGAAAAGATTTCTGAAACTCTGCACACACACATCAATTTAACTACATAAGATGATTTTACAGCTTGACATCCATTCTGCTAGATAGCTGCTTTTTTGTTTTAGAGCAAGATATTTCTCATTACAGCGTTTAGTCTCAGTCACTCTGGAATATCCAAACGCAGATTTAAGAAGAAACGTTTTTCTAACTCCCTGAATCTAAACATAGA
>NW_022453230.1:0-1125 GCF_009761245.1 Sapajus apella
TTTTTTGTATTTTTAGTAGAGACGTGGTTTTGCCATGTTGGCCAGGCTGGTATTGAACTCCTGACCTCAGGTGATCTGCCCGCCTTAACCTCCCAAAGTGCTGGGATTACAGGCGTGAGCCACTGGGCCCGGCCTACCCTAAGAATTTCTATTCACATTTCATAGCTGAGGTCGATCAACTTTCTCCATGATGGACAATTCTATGTCTCCTTTTTTTTTTTTAATTTAATTTAATTCTTAAATTTATTTATTTTTTTTCTTTTTAAGAACTCAATTTAGTAAGTAAAAAATATAAATGAACAAATTTAATTTTTCCAGATAATAAAAGAAGTTATTTGGCATTTTTCCCAGTTACACAATTATCACATGAAAAATTTATAGAATGTAACCATTAAGAGAGTATTATGCAGAAATGTCCAAGGTAATTTCAGTATAAGTTATGAGACCAGATTTATTAATAATATACGTTATGAGAACAGTCAATTGCAGTCTCACTGTGAAGGCAAAACAAAAACCAAAACCCAAAGAGTAAACAGAAACAGCACTGTCCACTGACTATACTGAATGGAGTTTACAACTGTATAACCAAATTAAGTCGTCTTTCCCGTCTTTAACTTTCATGCACCATCTGCCATTCTCGATATTATCAATCACACTAAATAATATTAATAATAAAAACCAACCACCTTCAATCTGATCATTCTGGGCAGAAAACTGAATACAGTTATGACCAGATCTTCGAGAAAGATTCACACACACCAAATTAACTGGTTCTGTTAAAAGGCTGCTATAAAAACACCATCATTGCCGGGCACGGTGGCTCACGCCTATAATCCCAGCACTTTGGGGGGCTGAGGTGGGCGGATCACCTGAGGTCAGGAGTTCAAGACCAGCCTGACCAATATGGTGAAACCCATCTTAAAAAAAATTTAGACCGGGCGTGGTGGCTCACGCCTGTAATCCCATCACTTTGGGAGGCCCAGGCGGGTGGATCACGAGGTCAAGAGATCGAGACCATCCTGGTCAACATGGTGAAACCCCGTCTCTACTAAAAATACAAAAATTAGCTGGGCATGGTGGTGCACGCCTGTAATCCCAGCTACTCAGGAGGCTGAGGCAGGAGAA
>NW_022453231.1:0-437 GCF_009761245.1 Sapajus apella
TCAAAAAAAAAAAAAAAAAAAAAGTAAATAAATATACTCTGCCCTAATGACTTCAAAAGTTAGAGAAACCCCAAAGATGGACTCCACAGACTTCAACAAAATTCACAACCAAATGGTCTACCTATTCAAGGGCTAGCTATATTTAGTCAAGCATTAGGTAATCCATCAGTTGTTCCTGTGGTCACTTACACTCGTAACAGCTAGCAACAAATATTCACAACAGTGTGATGGGAAAGCTGGTTCTAGCTAAATAGTACTTGTATGTTACATACTTAAATACAATTGAGTTTGTGGGGTTTCAAGGTTTGTTTTGGGGGGAAGTAACTATTTTTCAGATTTGCACAAGATGACTGGAATAACAATTCCACTTAACATTCTTTCTCATGCAAAGTGTAAATGGTTGAGGCTAGAAATAAAAGTTTTTTTTTTTTTTTTTT
>NW_022453231.1:537-1125 GCF_009761245.1 Sapajus apella
TGACCTCGTGATCCACCTGCCTCGGCCTCCCAAAGTGCTGGGATTACAGGCTTAAGCCACTGCGCCCGGCCTGTTTTTTTTTTTTAAAGAGAATGTTGCCAGGCGCAGTGGCTCACACCTGTAATCTCAGCACTGTGGGAGGCCAAGGCAGGTGGATCACCTGAAGTCAGGAGCTGGAGACCAGCCTGGCCAACATAACAAAACCCCGTCTCTACTAAAACTACAAAAATTAGCTTGGCGTGGTGGTGGGCACCTGTAATCCCAGCTACTCAGGAGGCTGAGGCAGGGAGTACTGCTTGAACCTGGGAGATGAAGGTTGCACTAAGCTGTAATGGTGCCACTGCACTCCAGCCTGGGCAACAATAAGACTTCATCTCAAAAAATAATAATCGCAGGCCGGGCGCGGTGGCTCATGCCTGTAATCCCAGCACTTTGGGAGGCCGAGGCAGGTGGATCACGAGGTCAAGAGATCGAGACCATCCTGGTCAACATGGTGAAACCCCGTCTCTACTAAAAATACAAAAAAATCAGCTGGGCATGGTGGTGCGTGCCTGCAATCCCAGCTACTCAGGAGGCTGAGGCAGGAGA
>NW_022453232.1:0-1125 GCF_009761245.1 Sapajus apella
TTTCTAGCAATAAAAAACTTGATTCTGTTAACTAATATTTAATCATTTTAAATCAAAACCAATTTTCACATTAATAGGGACAGGAAGCAAGGACATTCTGGGCAGAAGAAGGTAGGTTCCTGACAAGGGCCTCACCGTCAAGCCTGGAACCATGGCCCAAAATGAGAACATACACCCCTGTTTTCCTGCTCAAATGTTGCTGTTTTCCAAAACCATCCATGGCCTGCTGCACTTCCCATCCTGTGCCCATAAAAACCCCAGGCTTAGCCAGGACAGAGAGGAGAAGAGGAGATGCAGCTGGATGTCAGAGACTACAGTTGGAGAGAAGCAGCTTGACTTCAGAGGGACAGCTTGATGGCAGAGCTTTGGAGAGCAGTTGGGCCATCTCCAGCCAGATTCCAGAGGAAGATTATCTTCCCTCAATCCATCCCCTCTTCAGCTTCCCTTCCTGCTGAGAGTCTCCTTCATTGGCAATAAAATTCCCCATTTTGACCATCCTTCAAATTCATTCATGCAAGATTCCTCCTGGACACTCAGGTGCAGGTGCAAAACGCTGTCACACTGACCCTCTACTGAGCTGTTAACACTTAAGCTGTCCATGGATGGCAAAGCTAAAAGAGCACTAACTGTAGCACTCCTTCTGGGGCTTCAAGGATCACGGGCACCCCCAAGATGCTGCTGTGGGATCTGTACAAATTTCGCTCCTGCTAGCACCCCAAAATGCTCACCCCAGCTCCTGCACCTCCTCACCTGTGTGCTCCCTCCAGCAAGGGTTTAATTAAGCACAGTGGGTTTGAGTGAGTGGAGCTTGCCTCTGCCAGTGCTGAAGCAGCTGGCTACCTCCAGTGCCTGGACTCCAGGTTCCCACCCACAAAACAGGGAAATTTACTGCTTCATCATCATTGTAGTGCTACAAATGTACTAGGTTTATTAATAGTGCCCCACAAATTAAAAATAAATGTTGTGCCTGTTTTTCCTATTTAAAAAAAAAAAGTCCAATGGCCCTGATATATGAATACACAGTTATTTTTCTAGGAACAGGCATAAAAATGAGAATGCATAAGCATTCCTAGATAAACATATTTTTGTTGTCATAAAGTAAACAAGCTCATATTATTTGTTAGA
>NW_022453233.1:0-1125 GCF_009761245.1 Sapajus apella
AATGTAGCAGTTGAATAATCCTTTCTTTGGAGAATCTCGAAAGAGATATTTCCAGCAATATAGAGACTCAAGAATTAGCTATGAGATCGCGTCTAAATCACATTAGAAACGTCTCCTTCAAACTGCACTGCTGTGTGTTCGTTCACCTTCGGAAGTTGCATCTATGTTTACATTCAGCGAGTTAGAAACACGTTTCTCCAAAAAGCGGCGTTTGGATATTCCTGAGAGAATGGGAGTATTGGGTGTAATGAGAAATATCGGGCTGTAAAACAACAACGGAGCTATGTATCAGAATGATTGTCAAGGTGTATATTAAACTTACAGAGTTAAACAATTGTGTGAATGTAGCAGTTGAATAATCCTTTATTTGGAGAACCTAGAAAGAGATATTTCGAGCCATATACAGGAACATAAGAATCAGCAGTAAGATCGCGTTAAACCACAGGAGAAACGGCTCTTTCAAACTTCTCTGCTGGGTGTTCCTTCATTAGGAAGTTTCATCTATGCTTACACTCCTAGACTTAGAATCAGGTTTCTTCTAAAAGCTCCGTTTGGATATTCCTGGGTTATTGGGTGTATAGGGTGTAATGAGAAATATCTGGGTCTAAAACAAAAGCGGAGCTGTGTAGCAGAATGATTGTCAAGGTATATATTAAAATTACAGAGTTAAACAATTGTGTGAATGTGGCAGTTCACTAACCCTTTCTTCGGAGAATCTGGAAAGAGATATTTCCAGCCATATACAGACTCTTAAGAATTATCTTTAATATCGCATCTAAATCATACGAGAAACGTCTCTTTCAAACTGCTCCAATGTGTGTTCGCTCACCTTAGGAAGTTGCATCTATGTTTAGATTCTGAGAGTTAGAAACTCGTTTCTCCAAAAAGCTGGGTTTCGATATTCCTGAGTGAATGGGAGTATAGGGTGTAATGAGAAATATCTGGCTCTAAAACAAAAACGGAGCTATGTAGCTGAATGATTGTCAAGGTGTATATTCAACATATGGAGTTAAACAGATGTGGGAATGTAGCAGTTCAAAAACCCTTTCCTTGGAGAATCTGGAAAGAGATATTTCCCGCCATATACAGGTCCCTAAGAATTAGCTTTAAGATCGCATCTGAATC
>NW_022453234.1:0-1125 GCF_009761245.1 Sapajus apella
ACACAGCAGAGCAGTTTGAAAGAGACCTTTCTCCTGTGGTTTAGTCGCGATATTATCGCTAATTCTTATGAGCCTGTTTATGGCTGGAAATCTCTCTTTGCAGATTCTCAAAAGAAAGGGTTTCGGAACTGCTACATTCACACATCTGTTTAACTCTATATGTTGAATATACACCTTGACAATCATTCAGCTACATAGCTCCGTTTTTGTTTTAGAGCCAGATATTTCTCATTACACCCTATACTCCCATTCACTCAGGAATATCCAAACGCAGGTTTTATAAGAAAAGTGTTTCTAAGTCGCTGAATCTAAACATAGATGCAACCTCCTAAGGTGAACGAACACAGAGCAGAGCAGTTTGAAAGAGACGTTTCTCCTGTGGTTTAGACGCTACCTTAAAGCTAATTCTTATGAGCCTGTATATGGCTGGAAATATCTCTTTCCAGCTTCTCCAAGGAAAGGTTTTCTGAACTGCTACATTCACACATCTGTCTATCTCTGTAATATGAATACACACCTTGACAATCATTGTTCTACATAGCTCAGTTTTTGTTTTAGAGCCAGATATTTCTCATTACACCCTATACTCCCAATAACCAAGGAATATCCCAACGCAGCTTTTAGAAGAAACCTGTTTCTAACTCGCTGAATCTAAACATAGATGGAGCTTCCGACGGTGAACGAACACAGAGCGGAGAAGTTTGAAAGATTCGTTTCTTCTGTGGTTTAGACGCGATCTTACCGCTAATTCTTCTAAGCCTGTTTATGGCAGGAAATACCTCTTTCCAGATTCGCCAAAGAAAGGGTTTCTGAACTGCTACATTCACATATCTGTTTAACTCCCTAAGTTGAATATACACCTTGACAATCATTCTGCTACATAGCTCCGTTTTTGTTTTAGAGCCCGATATTTCTCATTACACCCTTTACTCCCATTCACTCAGGAATATCCAAACGCCGCTACTTGGAGAAACGTGTTTCTAACTCGCTGAATCTAAACATAAATGCAACTTCCGAAGGTGAACGAATACACAGCGGAGCAGTTTGAAAGAGACGTTTCTTCTGTGATTTAGATGCGATCATAAAGCTAACTCTTAGGAGCCTGTAAATGGCTGGAAATATCTC
>NW_022453235.1:0-1125 GCF_009761245.1 Sapajus apella
GATTGTACAGCTTAACAACCATTCTGCTAGATAGCTGCGTTTTTGTTTTAGACCAACATATTTCTCTTTACATCCAAACGCAGCTATTAGAAGAAACGTGTTTCTGACTCGCTCAATCTGAACATAGAGCCAGCTTCCTAAGGTGAACGAACACAAAGCAGAGCAGTTTGAAATAGGCGTTTCTCCTGTGTTTAAAACGCAGTCTTACTGCCAGTTCTTATATGCCTGCATAAGGCTGGAAATGTCTGTTTCCAGATTCTCCAAAGAAACGATTTCTGAACTGCTGCACACACACATCAGTTTAACTCTGTAAGTTGATTGTACAGATTGACAACCATTCCGCTAGACATCAGCGTTTTTGTTTTAGACCAAGATATTTCTCATTACATCCTATAGTCTAATTCACTCTGGAATATCCAAACGCAGATTATAAAAGAAACGTGTTTCTAACTCGCTGAATCTAAACATAGAGGAAACGTTGTAAGGTGAACGAAAACAAAGCAGAGCAGTTTGAAATAGACGTTTCTCCTGTGTTTTAAATGCAGTCTTACTGCAAGTTCTTATATGCCTGTAAATGGCTGGAAATATCTGTTTCCAGTTTCTCCAAAGAAAGGATTTCGGAACTGCTGCACACAGAGATCACTTTAACTCTGTAAGTTGATTCTTCAGCTTAACAACCATTACGCTAGATAGCTCCGTTTTTGTTTTACAGCAAAATATTTCTCATTACAGCCTATAGCCTCATTGACTCTGGAATATCCAAACGCAGCTTTTAGAAGAAACGTGTTTCTAACTCGCTGAATCTAAACATAGATGCAACTTTCTAACTTGAACGAACACCCAGCAGAGCAATTTAACTACACGTTTCTCCTGTGTTTTAAACGCAGTGTTGCTTCTAGTTCTTATGTGCCTGTATACGGCTGCAAATCTCTGTTTCCAGATTCTCCAAAGAAAGGGTTTCTGAAATGCTGCACACACACATTAGTTTAACTCTGTAAATTGATTCTACAGCTATGCAAGTATATGGCTGGAAATATCTGTTTCCATATTCTCCAAAGAAAGCATTTCTGACCAGGTGCACACACACATCAGTTTAACTCTGTAAGTTGATTGTACAGCTTAACA
>NW_022453236.1:0-738 GCF_009761245.1 Sapajus apella
TGCGGGGAGACTCACCACGTTGGCAGCGATGGCTTCTCTTCAGCGCTTCCCGGGCCTGGCACTGATTTCCTCGTCCACAGGCGGAAGGACGGGGTTCATCCAGGTGGCGGCCTCTGACCACGAGCTCGGGGCGGCAGGGGAGCCCCGGGGCCCACGGGTGGGACGAAGGTGGAGGGTGCGCAGAGCTGCCCCAGCCCCAGGCCCTGCTCAGCTCCCAGCGCCGGGCACGGCCCCACCCAGGAGCCCACAGGCCAGGACGGGCTCTCCAGGGAACGAGCCCACCCTCCGCGCGTCCGCTGGGGACTGGCCAGGCTGGGCTCCGACCACACCAGGTCCAGCCGGGACCGTCCCCGGAGCAGAGGCTGGGACGCTGGGGGGCAGGAGCATCGCCAGGACCATCTGCCCAGTGTGGAGAGACACACACCAACAACGTCACAACACAACCACCACACGACACCACCACACACACCAGCAACGTCACCACACAACAGCCACACACACCGCACCACACACACCAGCAACGTCATTACACAACAACCATACACACCGCACCACACACACCAGCAACGTCACCACACAACAACCACACGACACCACACACACGAACAACGTCATTACACAACAACCACACACACCGCACCACACACACCAGCAACGTCACCAACAACAACCACACACCACCACACACACGAACAACGTCATTACACAACAACCACACACACCGCACCACACACACCA
>NW_022453236.1:838-1125 GCF_009761245.1 Sapajus apella
CACCAACAACGTCACCACACAACCACACGACACCACCACACACACCAACAATGTCACCAACAACAACCACACGGCACCACCACACACACCATCACCACACAACCACACGACACCACCACATACACCGTCACAACCACACGACACCACCACACACCAACAACGTCACAACACAACCACCACATGACACCACAAACACACCAACGTCACCATACAACAACCACACACCACCACACACACCAACGTCACCAACAACCACATGGCACCACCACACACACCAACAATGTCAC
>NW_022453237.1:0-1125 GCF_009761245.1 Sapajus apella
AACTTCCTAAGGTGAACGAACACAAAGCAGAGCAGTTTGAACTAGACGTTTCTCCAGTCTTTTAAACGTAGTCTTACTGTTAGTTCTCATGTGCCTGTATATGGCTGGAAATATCTGTCTTCAGATTCTCGAAGCAAAGGATTTCTGAACTGCTGTAAACAAACATTAGTTTAACTCTGTATGTTGATTGCACAGCTTGACAAACATTATGCTAGATAGCTGCGTTTTTGTATTAGAGCAAGATATTTCTCATTACGGCCTTTAGTCTCAGTCATTCTGGAATATCCAAATGCAGCTTTTAGAAGAAACTTGTTTCCAATTCGCTGAATCTAAACATAGATGCAACTTCCTAAGGTGAATGAACACAGAGCACAGCAGTTTGAACTAGACGTTTCTCCAGTGTTTTAAACGCAGTCTTACTGTTAATTCTCATATGCCTGTATCTGGCTGGAAATATCTGTTTCCAGATTCTCGAAGCAAAGGATTTCTGAACTGTTGCAAACACACATCAGTTTAACTCTGTATGTTGATTACAGAGCTTGACAACCATTCCGCTAGATAGCTGCGTTTTTATTTTGAGCAAGATGTTTCTCATTACGGCCTTTAGTCTCAGTCATTCTGGAATATCCAAACGCAGCTTTTAGAAGAAACATGTTTCTAACTTGCTGAATCTAAACATAGATGCAACTTCCTATGGTGAACGAACACAAAGCAGAGCAGGTTGAACTTGACGTTTATCCTGTGTTTTAAATGCAGTCTGACTGCTAGGTCTTAAATGCCGGTGTAAGGCTGGAAATATCTGTTTCCACATCACCCAAAAAAGATTTCAGAACCTCTGCACACACACATCAATTTAACTCCATATGATGATTTTACAACTTGACAACCATTCTGCTAGATAGCTGCGATTTTGTTTTAGAGCAAGATGTTTCTGATTACGGCCTGCAGGCTCTTTCACACTGGAATATCCAAATGCTGCTTTTAGAAAAAACGTGTTTCTAACTCGCTGAATCTAAACATAGATGCCACTTCCTAAGGTGAACGAAGAGAAAGCAGTGCAGTTTGAACTAGACGTTTCTCCTGTGTTTTAAACGCAGTCTAACTGCTAGGTCTTAAATGCCTGTA
>NW_022453238.1:0-1125 GCF_009761245.1 Sapajus apella
TTGTTTCTAAGTTCAGCCAGTAGTCAACTTTGAATAGGATTTCTGAGATATGTTCTGGAAAGCAAAAATGGTGTATCTTAGTATGAAGATTATACCTTTAATTTTGTTTCCTCAGAGTCTTTTTGAGTAGTCAATGTTTTTAGATTTCATTCTGGCTCTTTGGTGTTGTCAAATAAGTGACTTTGAGTAAATAAAATGTTAATATATTTATTATAAAAAATATTAGCCATTTCTGTTATTCAAGTTAAGTGCTCATTTCATAAGACTGGTGTTCATTTAGATATGTAAACATAACTTTAGCTGCAGAGTAAGATATTTATCTTAGTGCTTTATCTGTCAGACTGCAACATATCACTACTGGTTTAATTTGAAATGCTTTTTAACCTTTTTAGTTTTTTTAATCTTGTGGATTTATTATGCTAAAGCAAACTGTTATTAAATTCCCATTTGGTTATAACTCCAATTGTTGTATTAGGAACTACATACACCTATTAATGAAATGTTTGACATACAATTTAATTTTTATTTCTCTTTTCTAGGTAAAGAGTAGAGTATATCAAGGTAAATCTTTAGGCTTGTTTTGTTATTTGTACTATTCCCTCTGTACGGGTGTTTGATATGGCTTT
This sequence comes from Sapajus apella, assembly GCF_009761245.1. Classification (NCBI taxonomy): domain Eukaryota; kingdom Metazoa; phylum Chordata; class Mammalia; order Primates; family Cebidae; genus Sapajus; species Sapajus apella. The sequence continues at coordinate 627 of NW_022453238.1, forward strand.
TATATATAAGTAGTTTTAGTGATTTCTGATGTCTGACTGACTTACAGCTAGGGAGAAGATTAGTTTCATTGGGGGCAGATTTACCTTAAACACTGATGTACTAGTTTATTACATGTGACCAGTTTTTCTATGCTAATGATTTAGTACATTAAATATTTATTTAAGTAGATAATTTCAGAACTAGAAATATAAATCAGCATGCTTGCATTTTCTGTTTCTCTTTGCAAATGACATATTTGAAGTGATGCCATTTTCTGAGAAGAAAAAATGCTTCATGCAGGGAGGAATATTGACCTATAATATTTTAATGGGTTTCCCATCTTGGAAATAAATTTAAATTGGACTCTCATTGAAATAAACGTTGTTATTATATTTTTCTTAAATTGTAACAATATTTTTACATTCTTATTCCTATTAGCAGATTGCTATTTGTATTAATCTGTTCTCACACTGCTGTAAAGAAATACCCAAGGCCAGGTGTGATGGCTCATGCCTGTAA
>NW_022453239.1:0-1125 GCF_009761245.1 Sapajus apella
AACGGAGCTATCCAACAGAATGATTGTCAAGGTGTATATTCACCTTATAGTGGTAAAGAGAGGTGAGAAGGTAGCAGTGCAGAAACCATTTCTTTGGAGAACCTAGAAAGAGGTATTTCCAGCCATATACAGGCACTTAAGAATTAGTGGTAATATCACATCTGAACGACAGGAGAAACGAATCTTTCAAACTGCTCTGCTGTGTGTTCATTCACCTAAGGAAGTTGCAACTATGTTTAGATTCTGCGAGTTGGAAACACATTTCTTCTAAAAGCTGCGTTTGGATATTCCTGAGTGAATGGGAGTATAGGGTGTAATGAGAAATATTTGTCTATAAAACAAAAACGGTGCTATATAGCAGAATGATTCCGAAGATGTATATTCACCTTATAGAGGTAAAGAGAGGTGTTTATGTAGCAGGTCAGAAACCCTTTCTTTGGAGAACCTAGAAAGAGATATTTCCAGCCATATACAGGCACTTAAAATTAGCAGTAATATCGCGTCTGAACAACAGGAGAAACATCTCATTCAAACTGCTCTGCTGTGTGTTTGTTCACCTTTCTTAGTTGCATCTATGTTTAGATTCAGCGAGTTAGAAAGGCTTTTCTTCTAAAAGCTGCGTTTGTATATTCCTAAGTGAATGGGTGTATAGTGTGTAAGGAGACATATCTGGCTCTAAATCGAAATCTGAGTTATCTAGTAGAATCATTGTCAAGGTGTGTATTCAACTTACAGAGCTATAGAGATGTGTGACTGTAGCAGTTCAGAAACCATGTCATTGGAGAATCTGGAAAGAGATATTTCCAGCCATATACAGGCACTTAAGAATTAGCGATATGATCGCGTCTAAAGCACAGGGGAAACGTCTCTTTCAAACTGCTCTGCTGTGTGTTCATTCACCTTAGGAAGCTGCATCTATGTTTAGATGCGGCGAGTTAGAAACCCGTTTCTTCCAAAAGTTGCGTTTGGGTATTCCTGAGTGTATATGAGTATAGGGTGTAATGAGACATATCTGGTTCTAAAATAAAAACGGATCTATCTAGCAGAATCACTGTCAATAAGTATAATCAACATAAAGAGTTAAATAGATGTGTGAATGTAGCAGATCAGAAACACTTTCTTTTG
>NW_022453240.1:0-71 GCF_009761245.1 Sapajus apella
TGAATAAAAATACTGAATTGCTAATTTTAAAAGTCCTGATTTTTGGCTTGTACCAGTCATGATGGAGAGAC
>NW_022453240.1:171-567 GCF_009761245.1 Sapajus apella
TAGCACATTCTCAGCTCACTGCGACCTCTGCCTCCTAGACTCAAGAGATTCTCATGCCTTACCCTCCCTAGTAGCTGGGACGATAGGCATGTGCCACCACACCAAACTAATTTAGTAGAGACAGAGTTTCACCATATTGGCAAGGCTGGTCTCCAAATCCTGACCTCAAGTGATCTGCCCACCTCTGCCTTTGAAAGTCTACACATTCTTTTAATGTTTCCGTTTAAAGTCAGAGCATATACAAGAAATCAAAAGAATGTAGTAGACAACAAACCAATGAGGGGAATACTAAATTAAAAGTAAAAACTTGTCTTTTTTGTTGCAGAGAGCTTCATTTTAGAAGTGAAGAAGGCACTTATGGGCTCTAAATTCTTTGATTGGAATTGCATTTCCAGT
>NW_022453240.1:667-945 GCF_009761245.1 Sapajus apella
TTTTTGCACACAACTCTATTCTGTAGATATTATGTGCAGTGAGAAAGGAGAAAATAAATCCAATTCTCCCTTGGCAGATCTTTGATGGCTTTTAATTCTAACCTTGCTATATCTAGACGATTTATGATTTCTTAGAGCTGTCCCTGTTTGGTTGGAAAAATATACCTTACCTCAAAATATATTTTATTGTTGTTACTATCATATCTATTACAAAACATCCTATCTCACATGAGATGCTGAGTCACCTGTTCTTAACTAAGAGATGAAAGCCATAAAAT
>NW_022453240.1:1045-1125 GCF_009761245.1 Sapajus apella
AGCCATAAAATAGATTTTAAAATGCTGTGCTCAAAAAAAAAAAAAAGTCAAATGGCACAGCAGAAATCACCAGGGTGTAT
>NW_022453241.1:0-505 GCF_009761245.1 Sapajus apella
TCTAAAACAAAAACGGAGCTATCTGGCAGAATGGTTGTCAAGGTGTATGTTAAACTTACATTGTTAAACAATTGTGTGAATGTAGCAGTTCACTAACCCTTTCTTTGGAGAATCTGGAAAGAGATATTTCCAGCCATATACATACTCTTAACAATTAGCTTTAAGATCGCATCTGAATCATACGAGAAACGTCTCTTTCAAACTGCTCCACTGTGTGCTCGTTCCCTTTCGGAAGTTGCATCTATGTTTACATTCTGGGAGTTAGAAACACGTTTCTCCAAAAAGCTGCGTTTGGATATTTCTGAGTGAATGGGAGTATAGGGTTTAATGAGAAACATCTGGCTCTAAAACGGAGCTATGTTGCAGAATGATTGTGAAAGTGTACATTAAACTTACAGAGGTAAACAATAGTGTGAACAAAGCACTTCACTAACACTTTCTTTGGGGAATCTGGAAAGAGATATTACCAGCCATATACAGACTCTTAAGAATTAGCTTTAAGATC
>NW_022453241.1:605-1125 GCF_009761245.1 Sapajus apella
CCAGCCATATACAGACTCTTAAGAATTAGCTTTAAGTTCGCATCTAAATCATACGAGAAACGTCTCTTTCAAACTGCTCCACTGTGTGTTCGTTCACCTTCGGAAGTTGCATCTGTGATTAGATCCTGCGAGTTAGAAACACGTTTCTCGAAAAAGCTGCGTGTGGATATTCCTGAGTGAATGGGAGTATAGGGTTTAATGAGAACTATCTGGCTCTAGAACAAAAACGGTGCTATGTAGCAGAATGAATGTCAAGCTTTATATTAAACTTACAGAGCTAAACAATTGTGTGAATGTAGCAGTTCACTAACCCTTTCTTTGGAGAATCTGGAAAGTGATATTTCCCGCCATATAGAGAAACTTAAGAATTACCTTTAAGATCACATCTAAATCATACGAGAAACGTCGCTTTCAAACTGCTCCACTGTGTGTTCGTTCACCTTCAGAAGTTGCATCTATGTTTACATGCTGCTAGTTAGAAACACGTTTCTGAAAAAAGCTGCTTTTGGATATTCCTGAG
>NW_022453242.1:0-1125 GCF_009761245.1 Sapajus apella
GATTACAGGTGTGAGCCATGGTGTCCAGCTTTTTATTTTATTTATTTATTTTTTATTTTTAAAATTTTAAAACAAAGATGGGGTTTCACCGTGTTGGTCAGGCAGGTCTTGAACTCCCTCCTTCAGGTGATCCGCCCGCCGTGGCCTCCAAAGTGCTTGGATCACAGGCGTGAGCCACTACGCCCGGGCCTGGCTTAAAATATTTTATTTAATTATCTGGAAGAGTTGATATAATAATCTCACTTTATATGTTCTGAGTGAACATATAAGCATCTGGACACTGTTGATATTATAAACCTACTTTTATAGTACATTTCAAACATTTCTCTCATCAGACTACTTATTTTAAATGCATCCTTTTAAAATACATTCTACGAATGGATAAAGAATGACTAGACAGATGTCATATAAATATATGCATAAGGAAATGTACATACACACATCTGTTTAGACAATGGTGCTTTCAAAATCATAGAGAATGGTTACTACTTTTTTTTTTTTTAAAGATGGCGTTTCACCATGATGGCCAGGGTCGTCTTGAACTCCTGACCTCAGGTGATCCACCCACCTTGGCCTCCCAAAGTGCTAGGATTATAGACGTGAGCCACTGCGCCCAGCCCCAAGAATGGTCACTTTTTAACTTTTATTGTAATTAAATAAAACAAAAGATTTTCTATCTTTTTTTTTTAGACAGAATCTTACTCTGTCACCCAGGCTGGAGTACAGTGGCAAGATCTTGGCTCACAGCAACCCCCACCTCCCGGGTTCAAGCGATTCTCCTGCCTCAGCATCCTGAGTAGCTGAAATGATAGATGCCTGCCACCACACCCAGATAATCTTTGCATTTTTGGTAGAGATGGGGTTTCATCATGTTGGCCAGGCTGGTCTTAAACTTCCCACCTCAGGTGATCTGCTTGCCTCGGCCTGCGCACTCTAGCCTCCCAAAGTGCTGTGTTTACAGGTGTGAGCCATGGCACTCGGCATGTTTGGGTGTTTTTTAAAGTCCCCCAGGTGATTTTTCCATGAAGACTAGAGTGAAAGCAATTAATTTAGGTTGAGGAATGCATTCACTGTGTGTGACTTCCATGTGTGCTGCAGAGATTTTTCCCATGGCTGCTGCTGGCT
>NW_022453243.1:0-1125 GCF_009761245.1 Sapajus apella
CTTCCAAAGTGTTGGGATTATAGGCATGAGCCATTGTGCCAAGCTCTACATCATTCTTGCAATACCCCCACTACCACTGAAAACAGTTTTTCCATGTACACAGTCAAATAACTGTATCTTCAAGTCCTTTGAAAGAATCTTTGTGTAGTTACATCACATTTAACTTTATATATATTAGTTTTATTTTGCTCCCAAGTTTTAGAGATTAGTTTGTCTCCTTATAATTTTCTAAGTTGTTTAACAGTTGCATAAAACTTTTACATGATTCCAGAGTCTCAGCATGGTATATTCATGTAAGTCTGACTTATATTCTGTCACTTACGCCCTTTCTTCTCTTATAGGCAGACTTCTTAGAACCTTTTCATTTAAGAAAAAACATATGCCTTTATATGTATTTGTATCCTTCTTGTTTCTCAGGTAAATGGAAATATGCAACACATCTATTTCTTCAATTCTTTTTTGTTTTCACTTGATATATCTGGGAGTTAATTGCAAAGTAGCAGTATATAATAGAAAGATATTCTTCATTCCTGTTTTCAGTTGCATAGTTCACCATTGTGTGGAATGCCCCATAGTTTTTTCAACTGCTGCTTCTATAGATGGATGTTTTGGTCGTTTTTTTTTGAGACTGAGACTTGCTCTTTTGCCCAGGCTGGAGTTAGTACAGTGGTGTGGTCAAAGCTCACTGCAGCCTCAACCACCCAGGCTCCCAAGTGGCTTGGACCACAGGTGTGTGCCACCACGCCCAACTGATTTTTTAAAATTATTTTTAGTGATGGAGTCTCGCTATTTTGCCCAGGCTGGTCTTGAACTCCCAGACTCAACTGATTTATCCACCTTGACCTCCCAAAGTGTTGGGGTTACAGGTGTGAGCCACTGTACCCAGTCTGCTTCTTTGACTAATATTTTGTGGGTTTTTCCATCTCAGCACTTGTAAAATTGTTTTTTAATGTCTGAGTAGTGTTCCATCAAATGGATATGCTGTAAATATTTAAATTACCTTTGCAATGGCAAGTTAGGTATTTTCTAGTTTTGGTTCTACTATAGTGTTACTGTGACTGGCTTTTTTTTTTTTCTATTTTTTTTTTTAACAGAGACAGAATCTTGCTCTGTTGCCCAAGCTGG
>NW_022453244.1:0-1124 GCF_009761245.1 Sapajus apella
CACTGCTCAGGATCCTGGTAGTGGGACCCAGTGTTTGCCTTGTCAGCAGGGGCCTGGTCAGTGGGCCTACTGTCAGGGGAATGTTTGTCAGTGGGACCTATTCATTGGTTGCTTGGTTGGGGGACCTTGTCAGTGGGGGCTTGGTCAATGGGGACATTTTTAAAGGGGACAGTCAGCAAGGGCCATGTCAGTGACGACCTGTTGAGCAGCGGTCTGGTCAGTGGGACCTGGGCATCGGGGCCTGGTCAGTGGGAACCTGCTCAGTGAGGGTGTTATCAATGTCATCCTCTTCAGTGGGTCCTAGACAGTGGGGGCCTGGTCAGTGGCAGCCTAGTCACTGGGGACCCGGTTAATGGAAACCTGCTCAGTGGGGTCCTGATGAGTGAGGACCTTATCAGTGAAGACTTGCCCAGTGGAGTTAGTCACTTGCGACCTGGCTAGTCGGCACCTGTTTACTTTGTCTTTGACAGTGGGGACCTGGTCAGAGAGGGCTGATGAGTGTGGGCCTGCTTGGTGGACCTAGTCAGTTTGTACTTCATCAGTGAGGCCTGTTAGTCGGGGCCTGGTCAGCAGGGGTCTGCATAGAGAGCACCTCACCTAGTAGTGGGGTCTTGGTGAGCGGGGACCTAGTGGAAGCCAGTCATTTGGTGCCTAGTCAGTGCAAACCTGCGCCGCAGGGCTTGGTGACTGGAGACCTGGTCACCTGGGGTTTAGCGGTGGCCTTGTCAGCACGGGCTGGTTCACTGGTGACCAGGTTAAGGGGTGCAATTCAGTGGAGGCGTGGTCACATGGTACCTATTCAGCAGGGCCTAGTGGGTGTGTCCTCATCAGCAAGGTCCTTGTTAGTGGGGCCCTGGACAGTGAAACTTGGTCAGAGGGGACTGGGTCAGAGAGGACTTGGTCAGTGGTGGCTTTTGTAGCACTGATCTAATCAGTGGTGACCTGGTCAGCAGGATTTGAGCAGTGGTGCCTGTTCAGTGGGGCCTACTTTCTAGGGTCCCAGTCGGGGTATCTGGTCACCGCATGCCTGGTCAGTAAGGGACTGGTCAGTGGCAGCCTATTCCCTAGAGACCTGGCCAGTGGGACATCATCTGTGGGGCCAGGCAATGGGGTCATGATCAGTG
>NW_022453245.1:0-1124 GCF_009761245.1 Sapajus apella
GGCCCCGGCGCAGGGCAGCCCCTGAGCGGCGCTCCATGGCCCGTGCGCTTTCCCCGCACTGTCGCCGTGTACTCGCCCGTGGTGGCCTCACGCCGCGTCACCGCCTTCCTGTGGGGACCCGGGCCCAGGGCCGCGGCCGGGAGCAGAGGTCGCCGCCCGTGCGACTTCGAGGCCCAGAGGAGGGAGAGGCGTCGGCGAGCAAGGTGTCCCGATGGCCGCAGTCCGAGGACGACGAGGACGATGGCGAGGCCCAGGCCGAGGTCCGGGCGAGCGGGGAGCTGCCGGCTGATGGCACCGGGCTGCCGCCGCGGGAGGCCCAGGAGGGCTCGGCGGCTCGGGGGTCGGCGCTAAAGAGCCCGGGACAGTCTCCGCCAGCGGGGAGGACCCGAGACGGCGGCGACGGGCGCATGGCGACCTCCGCAGGAGAGAGGCAATCACCAGGGAGCCCGGAGCCCTGCAAGGAGCGGCTGCGCTTCCAGTTCTTAGAGCAGAAATACGGCTGTTACCACTGCAAGGACTGCAGCATCCGATGGGAGAGTGCTCACGTGTGGTGTGTACAGGGACTCACAAGGGTTACTTCAAAGTTTTGCAGAACTTGTCAGAAGGCTTATAACCCTTACCGAGTGGAGGATATCGCCTGTAAAAGTTGTAAACAAGCTAAATGTTCCTGCCCAGTAAAACTTCGCCACGTGGATCCTAAACGGCCCCATCGTCAAGATTTGTGCGGGAGATGCAAAGGCAAACGCCTGTCCTGTGACAGCACTTTCAGCTTCAAACACGTCATTTAAGTGAAAGCCTGGCTGTGCTGATGGAGCAATGAGCTTTTCTGTGCCTCTTCTCCCGCTTCTCAAAATGCTTCGTGAAAAGCAGTGTATTCTGAAAAAGCCTTCCAATAAAGGTATTTGCAACACAGTTTACACATTGCATAAAATCTGTCTTTGAAAATAAAGTTCCCAGAGCGGTTGTCTTGTGCTAACAACAACAACAAAAAATCAAATTTTCTTCTTCACAAAGAAAACACCAGCAGACTATACACAAAGGAAATGAAAAGGGAATCAAAATGGTTCACTACGGATAATTAACAAAACACAAAAGGAAGAGAAAATGAGGGACAAAAAACTTTA
>NW_022453246.1:0-1124 GCF_009761245.1 Sapajus apella
CAATGTGGGAAGATTGTTTGATCCCAGGAGTTCAAGGCCAGCCTGGGCAGCACAGAGAGATCCTGTCTCTATGGGGAAAAAAAAAAAAAAGAAAACAGTGAAAATATACTAAGTTGAAAATGCGTTTATTTATTTTTTGAGACAGAGTCTCACACTGTCACCCAGGCTGGACTGCAGTGGTGCAATCTTGGCTCATTGCAACCTCTGCCTATCAGGTTCCAGTGATTCTCCTGCCTCAGCCTCCAGAGTGGCTGGCATTACAGGCATGACCACTGGGTAAATTTTGTATTTTTAGTAGAGGTTGGGTTTCACCATATTGGCCAGGCTGGTTGAGAACACTCGACCTCAGGTAATCTGCCTAAATCAGTCTCCTAAAGTGCTGGGATTACAGGCATGAGCCGCTGTACCTGGCCTATTGATTTTTATTTTTATTTTTATTTTTGGAGGTGGAATCTGGCTCTGTTTCCCAGGCTGCAGTGCAGTGATCTCTTGGCTCACTACCTGCAACCTCTGCCTCCCGGGTTCAAGCAATTCTCCTGCCTCAGCCTAGCGGGTAGCTGGGACTACAAGCACCCTACCATACCTAGCTAATTTTTGTATTGTTAGTAAAGACAGGGTTTCACCATGTTGCCCAGGCTGGTCTTGAACTCCTCAGCTTAGGCAATCTGCCCACCTCAACCTCCCAAAGTGCAGGGATTACATGTGTGAGCCACCATACTTGCCCTGCAAATGCATGTAATACACCTACCTTACCAAGCATTGGAGGTTAGCCCAGATGACTTTAGGTTGAAAACAAACTGAGCAGTACTAAAAGGAGAACAAAATCCACTCACCCTTCCCCACCTTGGATCATGACTTTGACTTTTCAGGGGTCAGCCTTCATGAAAGTTTGTAGAAATAGATAATAAACTTGGATAAATGTACCCACGCTTAAGTGTACATTTCAATGGCATTTGGTAGATTCATAATATTGTGCAACCATCGCCACCATCTGTTTCTAAACTTTCTCATCTCAAACAGAAATGCCGTCCTCATGAAGCAATACTTTACCTACTTTAAATGTTTATTTACTTATTTATTTATCTGGAGACCGTGTCTTGCTCTGTCTCCCAGGCTAGAATACA
>NW_022453247.1:0-1124 GCF_009761245.1 Sapajus apella
AATCAATAAATCCAGGAGCTGGTTTTTTGAAAAGATCAACAAAATAGGCAGACCACTAGCCAGATTAATAAAAAAGAAAAGAGAGAATAACCAAATTGATGCAATAAAATACGAGAAAGGGGATATCACCACAGATTCCACAGAAATTCAAACCATCATCAGAGATTATTACAAACAACTCTATGCACATAAACTAGTAAACCTGGAAGAAATGGATAAATTCCTGGACACTTGCCACCTCCCAAGCCTAAACCAGGAAGAAGCCGAAACCCTGAACAGACCCATAACAAGGTCTGAAGTTGAGGCAGCAATCGAGAGCTTACCACCCAAAAAAGCCCAGGTCCAGAGGGGTTCACAGCTGAATTCTACCAGACATACAAAGAGGAGCTGGTACCATTTCTTCTGAAACTATTCCAAACAATACAAAAAGAGGGAATTCTTCCCAAATCATTTTACGACACCAACATCATCCTGATTCCAAAACCCGGCAGAGACTCAACAAGAAAAGAAAACTTCAGGCCAATATCCATGATGAACATAGATGCAAAAATCTTCAATAAAATACTGACAAGCCGATTGTAACAGCACATCAAAAAGCTTCTCCACCATGATTAAGTAGGCTTCATCCCAGGGATGCAAGGCTGGTTCAACATATGCAAGTCTATAAACGTAATTCACCACATAAACAGAACCAAAGACAAAAACCACATGATTATCTCAATGGATGCAGAGAAGGCCTTTGACAAAATTCAACAGCCCTTTATGCTAAAAATACTCAATAAGCTAGGTATTGACACAACGTATCTCAAAATAATAAAAGCTATTTATGACAAACCAACAGCCAATATCATACTGAATGGGCAAAAACTGGAAGCATTCCCCTTGAAATGTGGCACCAGACAAGGATGGCCTCTCTCACCACTCCTATTCAATATAGTACTAGAAGTTCTAGCCAGAGCAATCAGGCAAGAAAAAGAAATAAAGGGCATTCAAATAGGAAAGGAGGAAGTCAAATTGTCTCTATTTGCAGATGACATGATTGTATATCTAGAAGACCCCATCGTCTCAGCCCCAAATCTCCTGAAACTGATAAGCAAGTTCAGCAAAGTCTCAGGATACAAAAT
>NW_022453248.1:0-1124 GCF_009761245.1 Sapajus apella
AATCAATAAATCCAGGAGCTGGTTTTTTGAAAAGATCAACAAAATAGGCAGACCACTAGCCAGATTAATAAAAAAGAAAAGAGAGAATAACCAAATTGATGCAATAAAATACGAGAAAGGGGATATCACCACAGATTCCACAGAAATTCAAACCATCATCAGAGATTATTACAAACAACTCTATGCACATAAACTAGTAAACCTGGAAGAAATGGATAAATTCCTGGACACTTGCCACCTCCCAAGCCTAAACCAGGAAGAAGCCGAAACCCTGAACAGACCCATAACAAGGTCTGAAGTTGAGGCAGCAATCGAGAGCTTACCACCCAAAAAAGCCCAGGTCCAGAGGGGTTCACAGCTGAATTCTACCAGACATACAAAGAGGAGCTGGTACCATTTCTTCTGAAACTATTCCAAACAATACAAAAAGAGGGAATTCTTCCCAAATCATTTTACGACACCAACATCATCCTGATTCCAAAACCCGGCAGAGACTCAACAAGAAAAGAAAACTTCAGGCCAATATCCATGATGAACATAGATGCAAAAATCTTCAATAAAATACTGACAAGCCGATTGTAACAGCACATCAAAAAGCTTCTCCACCATGATTAAGTAGGCTTCATCCCAGGGATGCAAGGCTGGTTCAACATATGCAAGTCTATAAACGTAATTCACCACATAAACAGAACCAAAGACAAAAACCACATGATTATCTCAATGGATGCAGAGAAGGCCTTTGACAAAATTCAACAGCCCTTTATGCTAAAAATACTCAATAAGCTAGGTATTGACACAACGTATCTCAAAATAATAAAAGCTATTTATGACAAACCAACAGCCAATATCATACTGAATGGGCAAAAACTGGAAGCATTCCCCTTGAAATGTGGCACCAGACAAGGATGGCCTCTCTCACCACTCCTATTCAATATAGTACTAGAAGTTCTAGCCAGAGCAATCAGGCAAGAAAAAGAAATAAAGGGCATTCAAATAGGAAAGGAGGAAGTCAAATTGTCTCTATTTGCAGATGACATGATTGTATATCTAGAAGACCCCATCGTCTCAGCCCCAAATCTCCTGAAACTGATAAGCAAGTTCAGCAAAGTCTCAGGATACAAAAT
>NW_022453249.1:0-1124 GCF_009761245.1 Sapajus apella
TTTTTAATTAAACTTTCATTTTGAGATAATTATAGATTACATGCAGCTAAAAAAAAAAAAAAAACAGATCTCTGCCAGTCACGGTGGCTCACACCTGTAATCCCAGCACTGTGGGAGGCCAAGGTAGGCAGATCATGTGAGGTCAGGAGTTCAAGACCAGGCTGGCCAACATGGCAAAACCCTGTCTCTATTAAAAATGCAAAAAAATTAGCCAGTCATGATGGTGAGTACTTGTAATGCCAGCTATCCAGGAGGCTGAGGCAAGAGAATTGCTTGAACGCAGGCAGCGGAGATTGCAGTAAGCCAAGATTGTATCACAGCACTCCAGCCTGGGAAACAGAGTGAGACTCCACCTCAATAAAAATTTTAAGAGAAAAAAGCAAACAGAGATCTCATACACAACTTACCCATTTTCTCCCAATGGGAACATTTTGCAAAATATAGTACTATCACAACAAAAATCATGACTTCGGTATAACTAAGATACAGGCCGGGCGTGGTGGCTCACGCCTATAATCCCAGCACTTTGGGAGGCCAAGGTGGGTGGATCACGAGGTCAAGAGATTGAGAGCATCCTGGTCAACATGGTGAAACCCCGTCTCTACTAAAAATACAAAAATTAGGTGGACATGGTGGCGCAGCCTGTAGTCCCAGCTACTCGGGAGGCTGAGACAGGAGAATTGCTTGAACCCAGAAGGTGGAGGTTGCAGTGAGCCGAGATCACGCCATTGCACTCCAGCCTGGGTAACAAGAGCAAAACTCCATCTTAAAAAAAAAAAATACAGATTATTTCTACCATCACAGGGATCACTCATGTTGCCCTTTCATTGCCACACCCACTTTCCCTTTTCCCTTTCCTTCATTCTAAATCCACCACTAATCTGTTCTTCATTTCTATAATTTTGTCCTTTCGAGAATGTTATTTTTTATGGAGTCATATTGTATGCAACCTCTTAGGATTAGCTTTCTACACTCAGCATAATTCTCTGGAGAATCCTCCAAGCCACTGTGTGTATCCGTAGTCTGTTCCTTTTTATTGCCAAGAAGTTACCCATGGTATAAATGTACCACAGTCTGTTCAACCATTCACCTGTTGAAGGACATCTAGGCTATTTCCAGTTTTG
>NW_022453250.1:0-1124 GCF_009761245.1 Sapajus apella
AGTCACTGTGCCCAGCTTGTAATTGTTTCCTGTGGTGACCAAGTCACGTGGGTCCAGAGAAGACAGGTCACAGTGACCTCTTTGATAGCCTTCTGCCAAGTCACTAACCGAAGGTGCAAAATCACAATGGTCTCAGGCATTTTTTTCTCATCCCCATTCCTCTTTTCTTTCTAAATTTTGATTTGACTTTTATTTGCTGAAAACAATCTAATACCAGTTCTCCCTTCTGTAGTACTGAAGAATTCACATGCGGGTAAGTGTCTCTGAATTATTCCCTGACTGATTTCTTTCAGAGGCTATGTCCATAATAATCAGCCCATCTGAGAAACATCATAGGAGCCAACAGAATCCTGCACCTGACAGGCCCCTGTTACAGACCTGGATCCTTAGCGCTACTGGCTCTTGTTCCATTTCCCGCTGCTCAGCACACAGAAAGCCAATCATTGAGACACTGAGTATTGCTGAGGAAGAAGGCTTTAATCCCAGCTACTTGGGAGGCTGAGGTAGGAGAATGGCTTGAACCCAGGAGGCAGAGGTTGCTGTCAGCCAAGATTGAGCCAGCCATTGCACTCCAGCCTGGCTGACAGAGTGAGACTCTGTCTCAAAGACAGAAAAAGAGAATACAATAGTGTAACCATTCTAAAGTACTGCCTGATAGTTTATAATACACTGAAAAATACACCCACTTCCTGACCCAGCCATTCCATTACTAGGCTTATACTCAACAGAAATGAAGGCACAGGTCCATAAAAAGGCCCATAGTAGAATAAAGGGGCTCTAATGACTTTTTGGGCTGGTGACAATGTCCCATAATTTGATCCAGGTGATAGTTTCTTTTGTCAAAATGCGCTGGGCCTCAAAGTTAGGATTAGCACATTTTGGTCTGTGTGGATTATACCTCAGTCATTTACTGATAGCAAATAAAGAAGTAAAAACAAAATTCAAAACCGGGGTTGGGGAATGTCATTAAGTTTCAATTTTATTATATTCTTTAGGTTTCACTTAAGATACTCGGTTGGAGTTGAACTCTCATCTTCTCTTGTTCATTTCTGATTTGGCCTGAAAAGACCCTGAGGGTGTTTGAAATATCTGAGCTAAAGAAACAGGCACGGCCACATCATGTC
>NW_022453251.1:0-1123 GCF_009761245.1 Sapajus apella
GCCTCCCAGGTTCAAGAGATTCTCCTGCCTCAGTCTCCTTAGTAGCTGGGATTACAGATGCCTGTCACCACACCCTGCTAATTTTTGTACTTTTAGTACAGACGGGGTTTCACCATGTTCACCAGGCTGGTTTTGAACTCCTGACCCGCCTGGGCCTCCCAAAGTGTTGGGATTACAGATGTGAGCCACCGTGGCTGGCCTAGTTTGCTTTTCTAGTTGTTTTCTAGCTTGCTTTTTTCACTGAAATGATTGTGGGTTTTATAGGCCAGTAAGCACAAATCTTTTATCATCATTCTTGGTAACTGCATGGTATGCTGTTCTTTAGATGTATGTAATTTATTCCCAATTCCCTGTTCTTTAATGTTTATGTTATTAAAAAAGGATGACCAAAACAAAGAAAAAAAAGAATTAAGAAAAGGGATGACCAGCTGCAATCAACAACTTTGTATGTATATTTTAGTATACTTTTTTTTTTGAGATGTAGTCTTGCTGTGTCAGGAGCTAAGGCACTCAGCCCATTTTAGCATTCTTGATTAATTATTTCCTTAGATGCATTCTTAGATTTGAACTGGTTGGATCAAGAGATGTTGCCAAATTGTCTTACATATTATTACTTTTTATTCTCATCAGCAGTGTATTATAGTGTTTATTTGATTACATACAATTACATTCCTTCTTTCTTTCTTTCTTTTTTTTTTTTGAGATGGTATGTTGTTTGGTCACCCAGGCTGGAGTGCAGTGGTGTGATCCTGACTCACAGTGACCTCTGCCTCCCTGGTTCAAGTGATTCTCATGCCTCAGCATCAGGAGTAGCTGGGGTTACGGGAGTGTGCCACCACGCCTGGCTAATTTTTGTATTTCTAGTAGAGACAGGGTTACACCATATTAGCCAGGCTGGTCTCGAATTCCTAGCCTCAAGTGATCCACGCGTGTTGGGCTCCCAGAGTGCTGGGATTATAGGTGTGAGCCATCACGCTCAGCCTCAGTTACTTTCTTAAGTGACCTTTTTTGAAAATGTAGGACTAGAGTGATGGTTAGGTCTTTTGGTATGTCAGGGAAAAACCTTGTTAATGTTGAATAGGAATAAGTTCATATTGGAAAAATATTGAGGCAATTGCAATTC
>NW_022453252.1:0-1123 GCF_009761245.1 Sapajus apella
CCCGGCCTATTTTCAGACTTTTTTTTTTTTTTTTTTTGCATATACTGTAGTTTTATAATTTTAGTTTGCTCATGGAAATATGTTGGGTGGCTAACTACTGATGATTCATCCTCACATTATCCCCATGTGCCTGTTGGTGTATTCTGAAAGCGCTTGGGAGGAACATTCCCTAATTACACGTTTCCAAATGCATTGTTTATGTGGCCCCATCGTCATCAATAAAGGTTCTCTTTATCGTCTATCTGAAGCCATTTGGTGTGGCAGTCTCCCCTATGATGATGATTGCCCACAAATCTCTTGGCATTTGAAAACAGCAGGCCTTGCATCAGCTGCAAACTAGACATAATTTTATCCATATCATCATGATAAGGCTGATGGAGGCTGCTTTTGCTTCTTCTTCCTGCCTCATGAGTCATTTATAGATATTTCTGTCCGGCTCACCTCGCCTGTCTCACATGTAGCTTTACTGCTGATCAATTAGTCCGGGCACATTGACACAGCCCCTGGATTTTGCAACACGTTAGCAGCGTTTGATAATTACTATTCTGCGTTAGCTTTCCTCCAGGTAAGTTTCCTTTGGTTGCAGGTTTCAGGAGTAACAGATACTTTCAAAAAAGTTTTTCACTCAGATTTAGTTTTCTTGACAATGTGATCAAGAAATGTGGTCTTTTCCTCCCTTGGATTCCTCAAGGGTATGAATGCTAAAACTACTATACATTTGTATTTTTAATTTTTTTTTTTTTTTTTTCTGGTTTTGATGACTTTTTTTTTTTTTTTTTGGTTTTTTTTAGACATGATATTGTTTGTGTCACCCAGGCTGGAGAGCTGTGGTGAGATCTCAGCTCACTGCAGCCTCTGCCTCCTGGGCTCAAGCGATCCTCCCACCTCAGCCTCCTGAGTAGCTGGGACTACAGGCATGCGCCACCCACCTGGCTAATTTTTTGTAGGTTTTTTTTTTGTAGAGGCACTGTATTGTCCAGGATGGTCTCAAGCTCCTGGACTCAGGCCATCTGCCCGCCTTGGACTCCCCAAATGCTGGGATTACAGGCATGAGCCACTGTGCCCAGCCTTGATGGGTTTTCAGTTTTTTCTTCACATAGCTTAATGCCTCCCAAAGGCAGGA
>NW_022453253.1:0-1123 GCF_009761245.1 Sapajus apella
TGGTTTATTACACTTTGTGTTTCTATAACAGAATTCCTGAGGTTAGGTATTTTGTAATAGAAAGAAGTAAATACCCACAATCCTGGCTACTGAAAGTCTAAGATTGGGCAGCTGGACCTGGTGAGGGACTCAGGTGGAGCTCATTTATTCCAGGCAGTGGAGAAGAAGCAGGCATGTCCAAAGACATTAGGTGGTGAGAGAGAAAGCAAGAGAGAGAAACCAGGAAGACAGACTCTGTTTAAACAACTTCCTCTCTCAGAAACATACTCATTCCTGCTGAAGCTAAACTTCACCACCCCGTCTCACCCCAACAGCATGAAGGCATCCCCGTGACCCAAACACCTCCCAGTAGGCCCTACCTCTCAACACTGATAAATTGGAGATCAGTTTCAACATGGGATTTCACAGGCAGGAGCCAAAACGTAGAACATGTGACACTTTATGTTCACAACAGCAAAGACCTGGAACCAACCCAAATGCCCATCGATTACAGACTGGGCAGGGAAAATGTGGCACATACACACCATGGAATATTATGCAGCCATCAAAAACAATGAGTTCATGTCCTTTGTAGGGACATGGATGAACCTGGAAGCCATCATTCTCAGCAAACTGACACAAGTGCAGAAAATCAAACACCGCATATCCTCACTCATAGGCGGGTGTTGAACGATGGGAACACATAGACACAGGGAGGGGAGCATCACACACTGGGGTCAGTTGGGGGGAAATAGGGGAGGGACAGCGGGGTGTGGGGCGTTGGGGAGAGATAGCAAGGGGAAAGATGCCAGATGTAGGTGATGGGGAGGAAGGCAGCAAATCACACTGCCACGTGTGTACCTATGCAACAATCTTGCATGCTCTTCACATGTACCCCAAAACCTAAAATGCAATTAAAAAAATAAAAATTAAAAAAAAAAAAAAAAAAAGAAAAGGAAAAAGAAAATGGTTCTGTCCCCTCCGCAGCCCCCACGGACAGGAGCCGGCCGCTGTTGGAGAACGTGGACAAGCACCTGTTCACGCTGCCTCAGGGCTACGACAGTTTGCTTTCCGCATCTTTGGCGACAGCTTCGAGATCCCCACATTTCCTCCCGGGGTGCAGGCTGACGACGGCAGGGGCCCC
>NW_022453254.1:0-1123 GCF_009761245.1 Sapajus apella
CGAGGCAGTTCTAACTACACCCATATAAACAGGGTGTAGGGAAGCTCACTTGGCAGCTGGGCTGAGCCCACACCAGCTCAGCAAAGCCTCTGCAGGCAGACAGTGACTAGGCTGCCTCCTTGCTGGGCAGAGCAGCTCTGAAGGAAAGAAAAAAGGCAACAGCATAATGGAAACTCAAAGCCCTAAATCCCTGGGACAGAGCACCTGGGAACAAAAAGCCGTTTATGAGTTCTGCTGCAGCAGACCTAAACGTATCTGCCCAGCAGCTCTGAACAATGGAGTTCACAGCTCAGCATTTGAGCTCCTATAAAGGAGAGATCGTCTCCCCAAGCAGCTCCCTGACCCCTGAGCCACCTCATAAAGGAGAGATCAGATTGACACTTGGCGGGTATCCTTCTGGGCCAAATATAGCAGAAGAAAACTGGTAACAACCCTTAATGTTCAGCAGCTACTGCAAGTGAACCCCAGGCAAGCAGGGCCTGGAGTGGACCTCAGCAGACCTACAGCACAGGGGCCAGACTGTCAGAAGGAAAACCAAGAAACAGAAATAACCTCATCAACAAACAGAACGTCCAACTCAGAGGCCCAATCTGAAAGCCAGCAACTACAAAGACGACGGGTGGACAAATCCATAAAGATGGGAAGAAACCAGTGCAAAAAGGATGAAAACACTCGAAACCAGAACACCTCTCCTCCTCCAAGGGAACAAAACTCCTCACCAGCAAGGGAACAAGGTTTGGTGGAGAACGAGTGTGATGAAATGACAGAATCAGACCTAAGGTGGGTAGTAAGAAATTTCTGTGAACTAAAAGAACATGTTCTACCCCAATGCAAAGAAACTAAGAACGTTGAAAAAAGATTTGATGAAATGCCAACGAGAATGGACAAAGTAGAAAGGAATATAAGTGAATTGATGGAGCTGAAAAACACAACACGAGAACTTCGTGAAGCATGCACAAGCATCAACAGCTGAATTGACCAAGCAAAAGAAAGGATATCAGAGGTTGAAGATCAACTCAATGAAATAAAATGGGAAGGCAAGAATAGAGAAAAAAGGGTAAAAAGGAATGAACAAAGTCTCCAAGAAATGTGGGACTATGTGAAAAGACCTAATCTATGTTTG
>NW_022453255.1:0-1123 GCF_009761245.1 Sapajus apella
ATCTCTTTCCAGATTCTCCAAAGAAAGGGTTAGTGAAATGCTACCTGCGCACAATTGTTTTACTTTGTAAGTTTAACGTACACCTTGAAAATCATTCTGCTATATAGCTCCGCTTTTGTTTTAGAGCCAGATGTTTCTCATTACACGCATTATTCCCATTCACTCAGGAATATCCAAACGCAGCTTTTAGAAAAAACGTGTTTATAATTCGCTGAATCTAAACATAGATGCAACTTCCGAAGGTGAACGAACACAGAGCTGTTTGAAACAGACGTTTCTCCTGTGGTTTAGGCGCGATCATTAAGCTAAATCTTATGAGCCTGTATATGGCTGTAAATATCTCTTTCCAGCATCTCCAAAGAAAGGTTTTCTGAAATGCTGCAATCACACAATTGTTTAATTCTGTAAGCTTAATATACACCTTGACAATCATTCTGCTACATAGCTCCGTTGTTGTTTTAGAGCCCGATATTTCTCATTACACCCTATACTCACGTTCACTCAGGAATATCGAACCGCAGCTTTTAGAAGAGACGTGTTTCTAACTCGCTGAATGGAAACATAGATGCAACATTCTACGTTCAATGAACGAAGAGCAGAGGAGTTTGAAAGAGACGTTTCTCCTGTGGTTTTCACGCGATCTTACCGCTAATTCTTATGAGCGTGTTTATGGCAGCAAATATCTCTTTCCAGATTCTCCAAAGAAAGGTTTTCTGAACTGCTACATTCACACGATGGTTTAACTCTCTTAGTTGAATATACACCTTGACAATCATTCTGCTACATAACTCCGTTTTTCTTTTAGAGCCACATATTTCTCATTGCACCCATTATACCCATTCACTCAGGAATATCCAAACGCAGCTTTTAGAAGAAACGTGTTTCTAACTCGCTGAATTGAAACATAGATGCAACTAGCTAAGGTCCACGAACACACACCAGAGCAGTTTGAAAGGGTCGTTTCTCCAGTGGTTTAGACGCGATCTTACCGCTAATTCTTAGGATCCTGTTTATGGCTGGAAATATCTCTTTCCAGATTCTCCAAAGAAAGTGTTTCTGAACTGCTACATTCACATATCTGTTTACCTCTGTAAGTTGAACATGCACCCTGACAATCATTCTG
>NW_022453256.1:0-1123 GCF_009761245.1 Sapajus apella
CTGAATGGGAGGATAGGGTTTAATGAGAAATATCTGGCTCTAAAACAAAAACGGAGCTATGTAACAGAATGATTGTCAAGGTGTATATTAAACTTACAGAGTAAAACAATTGTGTGAATGTAGCAGTTCACCAACCCTTTCTTTGGAGAATCTGGAAAGAATTATTTCCAGCTTTATACAGACACTTAAGAATTAGCTTTAAGATCGCATCTAAATAATACGAGAAACGTCTCTTTCAAACTGCTGCACTGTGTGTTCGTTCACCTTCGGAAATTGCATCTATGTTTAGATTCTGCGAGTTAGAAAGATGTTTCTCCAAAAAGCTGCGTTTGGATATTCCTGAGTGAATGGGAGTATAGGGTTTAATGAGAAATATCTTGCTCTAAAATAAAACGGGGCTATATAACAGAATGATTGTCAAGGTGTATATTAATCTTACAGAGTTAAACAATTTTGTGAATGTAGCAGTTCACCAACCCTTTCTTTGGGGAATCTGGAAAGAGATATTTACAGCCATATACAGACTTTAAAGAATTAGCTTTAGGATCGCATCTAAATCATACGAGAAACCTCTCTTTCAAACTGCTCCACTGTGTGTTGGTTCACCTACGGAAGTTGCATCTATGTTTAGATTCTGCGAGTTAGAAACACGTTTCTCCAAAAAGCTCTGTTTGGATATTCCTGAGTGAATGGGAGTATGGGGTTTAATGAGAAATATCTGTCTCTAAAACAAAAACGGAGATTTGAAGCAGAATGGTTGTCAAGGTGTATATTAAACTTACAGAGCAAAACAATTGTGTGAATGTAGCAGTTCACTAAGCCTTTCTTTGCAGAATCTGGAAAGAGATATTTAAAGGTTTATACAGACTCTTAAGAATTAGCTTTAAGATCGCATCTAAATGATAGGAGAAACGTCTCTTTCAAACTGCTCTTCTGTGTGTTCGTTCACCTTCGGAAGTTGCATCTATGTTTAGATTCTGCGAGTTAGAAAGACGTTTCTCCAAAAAGCTGCGTTTGGATATTCTTGAGTGAATGGGAGTATAGGGTTTAATGAGAAATATCTTGCTCTAAAACAAAAACGGAGCTATGTAACAGAATGACTGTCAAGGTGTATATTAAACTT
>NW_022453257.1:0-1123 GCF_009761245.1 Sapajus apella
CTAGCATTTTCTTTCTTTCTTTTTTTTTTGAAACAGAGTCACTCTGTTGCCCAGGCTGGAGTGCAATGGCGTGATCTCGGCTCACTGCAACCTCTACCTCCTGCATCCAAGCAATTCTCCTGCCTCACCTTCCCGAGTAGCTGGTATTACAGGCATTTGCCATCATGCCTGGCTAATTTTTGTATTTTAGTAGAGATGGCATTTCACCATGTTGGCCAGGCTGGTCTTGAACTCCTGACCTCAGGTGACCCACCTGCCCCGGCCTCCCAAAGTGCTGAGATTACAGGCAGGAGTCAATGAACCCAGCCTTTTTTCACACTTTCAAAGGCTTGTGGCTAGGAAAGTAAAAAGTTCAATTTCACTGGAAGGTGATAACTTCATTTCAGTATGTGCCCATTTCAGAGCTCAACTCCAGTTTTACAAGTCAGAAATTCCTCAGGGTGGTTGTAAGAAAAATCCCCCAGTAAAAATTCTATTGTTTTCTATTCTAAGGGAAGTATAGGTTTTCAACCAGGCGATCATTAAGTGTTACTGGGCAGCTAAGGAGACCATCATTTTCAAAGCACGTGGATCTTCTTCAGAAGTGGGGCTTAAATTGTCTCACCTGCTGCTTCCTAAGTCTTGGTTGTTAATCAGCAGACAATGGCCATGTTCTCACAACATCTTTGTGAGGTTTGAGTAACTCCCTTGTTCCAGAGGTTTTTAAGGATGTTAAACACCCTGAACAGACTAATTTAGATATTGACTATTTTCATTAGTAGTCATTCTTTTCTAGGATTATTTTATTATTTTACTATTTATGTATTTATTTATTTTTGAAATGGATTCTTACTCTGTCACCCAGGCTGGAGTGCAGTGGCACAATCTCGGCTCACTGCAACCTCCGCCTCCCAGGTTCAAAGTAATTCTCCTGCCTCAGCCTCCTGAGTAGCTGGGATTACAGGTGCATGCCACCATGCCCGGCTAATTTTTTTTTATTTTTAGTAGAGATGGGGTTTCACCATGTTAGCCAGGCTGGTGTTGAACTCCTGACTTCAGGTTAACCACCCACCATGGCCTCCCAAAATGCTGGGGTTACAGGCATGAGCCACTGTGCCCCGCCATGTATTTATTTTTGAGACAG
>NW_022453258.1:0-1123 GCF_009761245.1 Sapajus apella
CAACATTTATTTTGATTCTTTGGCACCCCAATATCTAAATCCTTATCTTACCAGGCTTTGGAATGATTTCTCATATTGTAACATACTACTCCAGCAAAAAAGAACCATTTGGGCATAGGTATAGTATGAGCCATAATATCAGTTGGTTTCCTAGGCTTTATCATATGGGGTCACCACGTATTTACAGTAAGAATAGCTATAGATACACGAGCATACTTTTCCTCCACCACTATAAGTATCTTCCCTACCAGAGTAAAAGTCTTTAGCTGATTGGCCACATCACATGGCAGCAACATTAAATGACCTCCCGCAATACTCTTTGAGCTCTAGGCTTTATCTTTCTCTTCACTGTAGGTGGATTAACAGGAACTGTATTAGCCACTTCATTATTAGACATTATTTTACATGACACACATTACATATTGGCCCATTTCCACTATGTCCTATCAATAGGGGCAGTGTTTGCCATTACAGCAGGCTTTATCCACTGGTTGGTTCCCTCTATTTTCAGGCTACACACTTAACTAAACCTATGCTAAAAATCCCTTCACCATTATATTTGTAGGTGTAAACTTAACTTTCTTCCCACAACATTTTCTCTGCCTACCGGGAATGCCTGGATGATACTCCAACTACCCCGATGCACCACTGCATGAGATATTATTTCATCTGCAGACTCATTCGTCTCATTAACTGCAGAGGTACTGATAGCCTTCATATTCTGAGACGCCTCTTTCTCAAAATGAAAGTTTTTCCCATTGAACAATTAAATAATAACTTAGAATGACTTTATAGCTGTCTGCCTTTTTATTACACATTCAAAGAATCAGCCTATGTAAAATCTTAAACGAAAAAGGAAGGATTCATATCTCCAGAAACTGGTTTCAAGCCAATCCCATAAACCCTACAATTCTTTTAAGAAGATATTAATAAAATAATTACATAACTTTGTCAAAGTTAAATTATACAGCAAACTGCATATATCTTAATGGCCCACCCAGCCCAGTTAGGACTCCAAAATGCCACATCCCCTACTATAAAAGAACAAATCATTTTCCATTTGTGCATACCCTGCCCTGGTACACGGTTCTGGCCCTAACCCCATACATGGTCCTGTCACTAG
>NW_022453259.1:0-1123 GCF_009761245.1 Sapajus apella
TGAAACGTCTAGTTCAAACTGCTCTGCTTTGTGTTCATTCACCTTAGGAAGTTGCATCTACGTTTAGATTCAGCGAGTTAGAAACACGTTTCTTCTAAAAGCTGCTTTTGGATATTCCGGAGTGACTGAGACTAAAGCCTGTAATGAGAAATAGCTTGCTCTAAAGCAAAAACGCAGCAATCTGGCAGTAAGCTTGTCAAGGTGTACAGTCATCTTCCAGAGCTAAAATGATGTGTGTGTGCAGCAGTTCAGAAATCCTTTCTTTGGAGCATCTGGAAACAGATATTTCCAGCCATATACAAGCATATGAGAACTATCAGGAAGACGGCGTTTAAAACACAGGAGAAACGTCTATTTCAAACTGCTCTGCTTTGCGTTCGTTCACCTTAGGAAGTTTCCTCTACGTTTAGATTCAGTCATTTAGAAACACGTTTCTTCAAAAAGCTGAGTTTCGATATTCCAAGAGTGAATGAGACCATAGGCTGTATTGAGAAATATCTTGCTCTAAAACAAAGAAGCAACAATCTAGCAGAATGGTTGTCAAGCTGTACAATCAACTTACAGAGTTAAACTTATGTCTGTGGGCAGCAGTTCAGAAATCTTTTCTTTTGAGAACCTGGAAATAGATATTTCCAGCCTTATACAGGCATGTAAGGGCTATTAGTAAGACTGCGTTTAAAACACAGGAGAAACGAGTATTTCACTGCTCTGCTTCTTGTTCGTTCACCTTAAGATGTTGCGTCTATGTTTACATTCACCGAGTTAGAAACATGTTTCTTCTAAAAGCAGCGTTTGGATATTCCTGAGTGAATGAGGCTGTAGGCTGTAAAGAGAAATATCTTGCTTTAAAACAAAAACGCAGCTATCTAGCAGAATGGTTGTCAAGGTGTACAATCAACTTACAGAGTTAAACTGATGTGTGTGTGCAGCAGTTCAGAAAACTTTTCTTTGGAGAATCTGGGAAAGATATTTCCAGCCATTTACAGGCATATAAGAAATAGCAGTAAGACTGCATTTAAAACACAGGAGAAACGTATATTTCAAACTGCTCTGCGTTTTGTTCGTTCAACTTAGGAAGTTGCATCTATGTTTAGATTTAGTGAGTTAGAAACAGTTGTCTTCT
>NW_022453260.1:0-100 GCF_009761245.1 Sapajus apella
AGAAAGAAAGAAAGAAAGAGAGAAAGAGAGAAAGAAAGAAAGAAAGAAAGAAAGAAGAAAGAAAGAAAGAAAGAAAGAAAGAAAGAAAGAAAGAAAGAAA
>NW_022453260.1:200-1123 GCF_009761245.1 Sapajus apella
GACAAATTATGACATTCCCAGATAAACCAAAGCTAAGGGAGTCATTACCGCTAGACATGCTCTATAGGAGATGCTAAAGGGAGTTCTTCAAGTTAAAAGCAAAGGGCCATAGATGGCAACATAAAGCCTGACGAAAATACGAATCTCTCCAGCCAAGGTAAATACATGGAAACATATAGTAACCTATAAAATTGAAATTTTGGTGCAAGGAATTTAAATGACAAAAAAAACATAAACCTATGTGAATGGGTATAACATATACAAAGGTGTAATTTGTGACTCAACAACATATATGAGGGTGGGGTAGGTATGGAGCTGTAAAGTGGTGGAGTTTTTCTATGCCATTTAAGTTAATTGTTATTAGTTTAAAATGGAAAGCTATGAATTAATGTGTTTTGTTAAAGTAATTTAATAACTGTGGTAATGGCAAAGAACATATCTATAGAATATACAAAAAGGAAATGAGAAGAGATTTATAGCATACCACTAGAAAAGTACCAATGAACTAAAGTAAGGCAGTAGGAGAGAAAAGGAGGGACAAAAATAAGCTACAGAGGGTGGAACAAAATGGCGGAATAGAAGCCTATTACCCTCCCCCCCCCCCCCCCCACACACACACACTTCCCGCAGGAACGCCAGATTTCAACAACTACCCACACACAGAAAAACAGGATCAGAAGAATTAAAAATCAGGTGAGCACACACAATGCCTGGTTTTAACTTTATATAGCTGAAAGAGGCATTGAAGAGAGTTAGAGAGACATCAAAAACAACTAATATACCTGCCACCCTCTATAAAGTTTAAGAATCACCCTGCGAACATTGCACTGATGAAGGCTGTCACGATTTATAGAGCCTAAGGAGAACTGAATGACCTGCATCAGCACAGCTGGGTTGGCAGTTTCCTTCCCTCCCTCCCTCCC
>NW_022453261.1:0-450 GCF_009761245.1 Sapajus apella
TACGAGAATCGTCTCTTTCAAACTGCTCCACTGTGTGTTGGTTCACCTTCAGAAGTTGCATCTATGTTTAGATTCTGTGAGTTAGAAACACGTTTCTCCAAAAAGCTGCGTTTGGATATTCCTGAGTGAATAGGAGTATAGGGTTTAATAAGAAATATCAGGCTCTAAAACAAAAACGGAGCTACGTAACAGAATGATTGTCAAGGTGTATGTTAAACTTAGAGTTAAACAATTGTGTGAATGTAGCAGTTCACCAACCCTTTCTTTGGAGAATCTGGAAAGAAATATTTACAGCCGCTTACGCACTCTTAAGAATTAGCTATACGATCGCATCTAAATGATAAGAGAAACGTCTCTTTCAAACTGCTCCACTGTGTGTTCTTTCACTTTCGGAAGTTGCATCTATGTTTAGATTCTGCGAGTTAGAAAGACGTTTCTCTTATCATTTAG
>NW_022453261.1:550-1123 GCF_009761245.1 Sapajus apella
CTGTGAGTTAGAAACACGTTTCTCCAAAAAGCTGCGTTTGGATATTCCTGAGTGAATAGGAGTATAGGGTTTAATAAGAAATATCTGGCTCTAAAACAAAAACGGAGCTATGTAGCAGAATGATTGTCAAGGTGTATATTAAACTTACAGAGTTAAACAATTGTGTGAATGTGGCAGTTCACTAAGCCTTTCTTTGGAGAATCTGGAAAGAGATAGTTCCAGCCATATACAGACTCAAGAATTATCTTTGAGATCGCATCTACATGATATGAGAAACGTCTCTTTCAAATTGATCCACTGTGCGTTCGTTCACCTTCGGAAGTTGCATCTATGTTTAGACTCTGCGAGTTAGAAAGACGTTTCTCCAAGAAGCTGCGTTTGGATATTCCTGAGTGAATGGGAGTATAGGCTTTAATGAGAAATATCTTGCTCTAAAACAAAAACGGACCTACGTATCAGAATGATTGTCAATTTGTATATTAAACTTACAGAGTTAAACAATTGTGTGAATATAGCAGTCACCAATCCTTTCTTTGGAAAATCTGGAAAGAGATATTTACAGCCATATACAGA
>NW_022453262.1:0-1122 GCF_009761245.1 Sapajus apella
CCCTACTCTCTCCTCTTACTATGTTCTAGAAATTAGCTTATCCATTTTTTTTTTGTTTGTTTATTTATACTTTCCTTTGTCTAGAGTGTATACTCCATGAGAATAGAAGTCTTGACGGATTTGTAAACTGCTCAATCCCACAAATGCCAGGCAAATATGAGGCCTTAATTATTCTTTGCCTAGTGAGTAAATGAGTTAACATACTACACATTTCCTACTGCAGGGCCTTTGAACACACTATTCAACTGTAATCATGGCCAACTCACCTTCATTCCTCATGCTTCAGCTCAGTGGTCACCTCCCTAGAGTGGCTTCCTTTGACTAACCACCTTATATGTCTTTTATGGCTATAATCATAATCTCTTTATAATCTTGACCCTTTAATGAATAATTTTTTTATTGTTTGCATCTCCCACTACAAGGTAAAGTCCACAAGGGCAAAAATCTTTTCTCTCCTAGGTATTCACTACAGCATAGTCACAGCAAACATTAATTTGATTAAATTCAACTATATGCATCCAAAAAGAGTTTGAGAAGGGATTCTATTTGCCATTTTACTCAGTTAGCACACAATCCAGAGACGCTGAGGAACAGGGACCAGGTTCCCTCAATGCTGTCTGTGTACCCCTTCACCCCTCATCATATAGGTATCTAGATACTCCAGAGCAATTTTATGAAATTTTGATATTAAGGAATAACTCACTATTGGACCACATTTCAAAAATAATTTAACACATTTTTCAAGAACTTTTTTTTTTTTTTAGCTTTACCCTATGCTTTCAGAATTTAATCAACACATAAGACACAACTGCATAAAAAATATTTTTTGAATACAGAAGGACGGTTGGAGTCCTTAGGAAGAACACACAGAAAAGCTCATGTGTAGTTTTACATAAGACTGTAATAAATTATTTGACATATTTAAGATTTTTGTTATATAGCCATTCACAACTAAAATATATTTTTATATAAAATTAAAATTGTGTCATAATTAAACCAATAGGATTTAAGGAGGATAAAAACATTGAAAACTTTGTTGAGGACTTTTTTTTTAAGTGTCATATGTGTGGTTTTCTTTTTTTTTAATTGCATTTTAGGTTTTGGGCTACATGTGAAGAACAT
>NW_022453263.1:0-1122 GCF_009761245.1 Sapajus apella
GGACGACTTTGCTACATCTTGGGCTATGACCTACCTGGATCTTGCTCTCTTGCCAAATAATGGAACTAATGAGCTGGCAGATTCCTGTACAATTTAGGAGCCTAATATGGGTCACTGTATGTAAATTGGACAGTTTTAGGAAAGAGTGGTGGAGCTTGAATCAATGAACTTTGGGGAAGGAGCAAGAGGAGGGACTTGGGGAAGGATTTAAACAAAGGTGGTTTTTTTTTTTTTTTTTTTTTTTTTTTTTTTGAGATTGAGTCTCACTCTGTCACCCAGGCTGGAGTGCAATCTTAGCTTACTGCAACCTCCACCTCCTCGGTTCAAGTGATTCTCCTGCCTCAGCCTTCTGAGTAGCTGGGACTACAGGTGCATGCCATCACACCTGGCTAATTTTTTAAATTTTTAGTAGAGACAGGATTTTACCATATTGGCCAGGCTGGTCTTGAAATCCTGACCTCGTGATCCGCCTGTCTCAGCCTCCCAAGGTGCTGAGATTATAGGCATGAGCCACCGCATCTGGTTTAAACCATGGTTTATATTCAATGACAGTTTATTCCATGTCAGGAACCTAATCCTAGGATTTTAAAGGCTGACTTCTAGGTATCTCAGATGGGTATTTGGGCTCTCTGTCCTAGTAGAGACCCGATTTTCAAGAGGTGTCTTTCTGATATGGAAAAACTCCATGGCTAGGTGGATTGACATTCCTTTCTTGCTTCTACAGGTGCACGGGTGTGGGTATTTCTAGGCTGTGGAAACTTGATCTGGAAATGTGGGCATTTTACAATAATGATAACTATAGCTAGCATTTTTGGAGCACTCTCTTAGATGTGATTGAATCCTTACATCTGACCTAATATCTTCTTCTAACAGGAGGAAACTGAGATGAGTAATTGTCCAAGGTCATTTGGCTAATAAGCAGGGCCTGGATTGGAGTCCAGGTTTCTTTGCCTCCTGTCCCAGTGCTCTTATATCCATCTCTCTGTAGCTATTGTGCTTTTCCCCCTAGAAACTGGAATAAGTCACTTTAACTGCAAATCAAACAGGAAGCAGCCTGGAAACCAGCACTGAGGCACTTTGTCACCCTCACCCCAGATTTTTTTCTTTTTTTTTTTTTTTTTT
>NW_022453264.1:0-556 GCF_009761245.1 Sapajus apella
AGTCCAGCCAAATACTTAGTAGTATGAGGTGGGCTTCGAACCCATCCATGCTCCAAAGGAAGAGACACCTTTCCCTAAATCACACGTCCATTCTCCCTCCTTCTAATCCAATACTGGCTCCTCCTCAAGCCCACATGTTATTAAGTAGAACGAAATTCTTCATGGCTATCCAGTGAAAGCATGGTCGACGCTGCGCGGATTTGAAACGACCGCCCAGTCAAACGGAGAACATGCTTGGACATGAAATATGATTCATTTGATAAGACATGGCTCATGATGAGAGGGAGCACACCCCAAGGGTGAAGCTCTGCTCTGTAGCAAGCCTACCTGTGTGTCTGGACACCTCCCAAAGTGCTTCACGCCCTCATTGCACCCTCAGAGGCAGACAAGAGGACTCCAAAGGACTCATGTGTCTCCCATGCTGTCTGAAAACGACTCCCATTTCTCCTGGGGACCAAAAGTAACAAGAAAAGTAGCTTATTATTGGGAGAGCACACAGCTTTTTGAAAATACACAGCTAAAACGGTCCCTGCTTTAAGTGCTTTTAGCAGGGACC
>NW_022453264.1:566-1122 GCF_009761245.1 Sapajus apella
AGTCCAGCCAAATACTTAGTAGTATGAGGTGGGCTTCGAACCCATCCATGCTCCAAAGGAAGAGACACCTTTCCCTAAATCACACGTCCATTCTCCCTCCTTCTAATCCAATACTGGCTCCTCCTCAAGCCCACATGTTATTAAGTAGAACGAAATTCTTCATGGCTATCCAGTGAAAGCATGGTCGACGCTGCGCGGATTTGAAACGACCGCCCAGTCAAACGGAGAACATGCTTGGACATGAAATATGATTCATTTGATAAGACATGGCTCATGATGAGAGGGAGCACACCCCAAGGGTGAAGCTCTGCTCTGTAGCAAGCCTACCTGTGTGTCTGGACACCTCCCAAAGTGCTTCACGCCCTCATTGCACCCTCAGAGGCAGACAAGAGGACTCCAAAGGACTCATGTGTCTCCCATGCTGTCTGAAAACGACTCCCATTTCTCCTGGGGACCAAAAGTAACAAGAAAAGTAGCTTATTATTGGGAGAGCACACAGCTTTTTGAAAATACACAGCTAAAACGGTCCCTGCTTTAAGTGCTTTTAGCAGGGACC
>NW_022453265.1:0-1122 GCF_009761245.1 Sapajus apella
GGAACAAGTAGACTTAATTAACATTCATAGAACTCTCCACTTTAAACACAAAAAATATACACTCTTATCAGTACTACATCACACGTATTTACAGGTTAAATGAAGTATTGGTTGGCTGCTTGTTAATTATTTTCTTCCCTCATTTTTTTTAATGTCTCTATTATTAAACATAATTACAGGCATACCCATTTTTAGACTGCATTTTAGCCCAGGCAATAAAGCAACTCCCCTGTTCTCTCTCCCTCTTTCTCTTCCTCTTTCTTCCTTTCCTTTATTCTTTTTTTTTCTTTTTCTTTTTTTTTTATTCTTTTCTTTCTCTCTTTTTTCCTCTAAAAAAAAAAAAAAAAGACATGAAATTTGGCCAATTACTCATAAATGTGTGCAAAGGGATGGCATGGAGATAGAAAGAAATATCTGAGCTTATTTATTTCCTAAACCTTCATTTTACGTCCTGTTTATCAGGTATTGAGTAGATATTGAAAAATAAAAATGGAATGCCAAACAGTTTGTGCAAATTAAAATCTAATTGAGATATCGACTAAATCCCCCAATCCAAAGACACAGACAGGCAAAAAAAGCCAAGACCCATTGGTATGCTACATCCAGATCCATCTCACATGCAAGGATACACAAAGATTCAAAACAAAGGGATGGAGAAAAATTTACCAACCAAATGGAGAGCATAAATAAATAGAAAGCAGGAGTTGCAATTTTTGCTGATAAAATAGACTTCAAAGCAACAAAGATCAAAAGAAGCAAAGAAGGATATTATATAATAAAAGGATCAATGTAACAAGAAGAGCTAAATATCCTAGATATATACGCACCCAATACAGGAATACCCAGATATATAAGACTTATCAAGAGTCTTGGACTCCGACACAATAATGGTGGGAGACTTCAACATCAATATTAGACAGATCACTGAGACAGAAAGTTAACATCGATATCCAGGACTTGAACTCAAATCCGGAACAAGTGGACTTAATTAACATTTATAGAACTCTCTGCTTTAAATACACAAAATATACACTCTTATCAGTACCATATCACACCTATTTATAGGTTTAAATGAAATATTGGTTGGCTGCTTGTTAATTATTTTCTTCCCTCATTTTTTTT
>NW_022453266.1:0-1122 GCF_009761245.1 Sapajus apella
ATACAAAAAATTAAGCCAGGTGCAGTGGATCATGCCTGTAATCTCAACACTTTGGGAAGCTGAGACAGGCAGATCATGAGGTCAGGAGTTCGATACCAGCCTGGCCAACATGGCGAAACCCCATCTCTACTAAAAATACAGAAATTATCCAGGTGTGCTGGCGCATGCCTGTAATCTCAGCTACTCAGGAAGTGAGGCAGGAGAATCACTTGAACCCAGAGGCAGAGGTTGCAGTGAACCAAGATTTTGTCACTGCACTCCAGCCTGGGTGACAGAGCAAGACTCTGTCTCAGAAAAAAAGAAAGAAAAGAAAAAAGAAAAGAAGAGAAAAAAAAGAGAGAGAGAAGGAAGGAAGAAGGAAGGAAGGAAGGAGAGAGAAAGAAAGAAAGAGAAAGAAAGAGAGAGAGAGAGAGAAAGAGAAAGAAAGAGAAAGAAAGAGAAAGGGAAAGAAAGAAAGAAAACAAAAATTAACCAGGTATGTTGGCAGGCACCTGTAGTCCCATCTGCTTGGGAGGCTGAGGCAGGAGAATCACTTGAACCCAGGTGGCTGAGCTTGCAGTGGACTGAGATCCCACCACTGCACTCCAGCTTGGAGCAGAGACAGAGACTCTGTCTTAAAAGAAAGAAAAGGAAGGACACTTGGGGGTCAGCTAGCACCAAGG
This sequence comes from Sapajus apella, assembly GCF_009761245.1. Lineage (NCBI taxonomy): Eukaryota > Metazoa > Chordata > Mammalia > Primates > Cebidae > Sapajus > Sapajus apella. Next base: position 663 of record NW_022453266.1, read on the forward strand.
CCGGCCAGGGATGGTCAATGTCATACCCGAGCACCTGGGAAGAGAGATGCAACCATCAAGTCAAAGCAAGGAGGTCGGGGAGGAAAAGAAGCCAGTTTCCCCAGAAAGACGACCACCCAGTGGGGTCCGTGGTGCAATCAGCAAGCCCTGGTGTGCTGGGTTTGAGGACTTGGTGGACTCAAACCAGGACAACCCCCGGCAACCCAGGTCAGGCTGATCACTCTGAGTACAGAAATCCCAAGGAGCGGGCCAAGGTTTGATGCATCAGCAGGTGGTTTGAAATGAAGTTTAGAGGAGGATGGAGAAGAAATATGGACCCTGACTGACAGGAGAGAGTTCTGCGGGGCCAGTGTCCAGGGCTCCTGCCCTTTTCCCAGCTGGGGGTACAGGCCCTTTGACTGCTCTGCCAAGTTCTGTGCAATTCACCAGCTGCTGACTTTAAAAGGCAAACAAACCTCAA
>NW_022453267.1:0-1122 GCF_009761245.1 Sapajus apella
GCCGAGGCAGGCAGATCACCTAAGGTCAGGAGTTCAAGGGTAGGCTGGCCAACATAGTGAAACCCTGCCTTTACTAAAAAAAATACAAAAATTAGCTGGGCGTGGTAGTACACACTGTAATCCCAGCTACCCACGGGGCTGAGGCAGGAGAATCACTTGAACCCGGAAGGCAAATGTTGCACAGTGATCCACGATCCCGCCACTGCACTCCAGCCTGGGCAACAGAACAAGACTCTGTCTCAAAAAAAAAAAAAAAAGAAATCCAGCTTTCTTAATGGGACCTCACCTGGAACCAGGCCTCCTTTCCTGCTTTATCTTCCATTAGTCCTTACACAAGTCTCAAGCACCAACCAAAATCACCTGCTCACCCTTCCCAAACTTCATCTTGGCTCCCAGGAGCTACCTCCCGCCCTCCACCTAATTGAGAATGACCTTCCTGGTCCCCTCTCTTCATCCTATCCATTTTTGAAGACTCACCCAAATCATACCCTCCATCTGACCACCCTACTTCAAAATGCCCCCCTTTCCTTGCTGAAGCGCTGAAATTCTGACCCATTTATTCACTATATGTTACACTTTGGGAAGGAACCACTCACATCAACTTCTTTTTTCCAAATGTGTGTTGAATTATTTAGAGGGGAAAGGTGCTAAGCTTCTTTTGCTCTTGTTACCCAGGCTGGATTGCAATAGTGCAATCTTGGCTCACCGCAACCTCCACCCCCTGGGTTCAAGCAATTCTCCTGCCTCAGCCTCCCCAGTAGCTGGGACTATAGGCACACGCCACCATGCCCAGCTAATTTTTGTATTTTTAGTAGAGACGGGGTTTCACCATGTTGACCAGGATGGTCTTGATCTCTTGACCTCATGATCCACCCTCCTCAGTGTCCCAAAGTTCTGGGATTATAGGAGTGAGCCACCGCGCCCGGCCCGGTGCTAAGCCTCTTTAAGAGGCATAGAAGGAAACAGGCACCAAGAAAGTGAAAGCTTTATTTATTTATTTATCTTTTTAAGAGACGGGGTCTTACTATGTTGCTCAGGCTGGTCTTGAACTCCTGGACTCAAGCAATCCTCCTGTCTCAGCCTCCCAAAGTGCTGGGATTACAGGCTGGCTGCACCCAGCCA
>NW_022453268.1:0-1122 GCF_009761245.1 Sapajus apella
GACCAGGATGGTCTCGATCTCTTGACCTCGTGATCCACCCGCCTCGGCCTCCCACAGTGCTGGGATTATAGGCTTGAGCCACCGCGCCCGGCCAATTTTTTTCTTTTTTTAAAGATGGGGTTTCACTATGTTGGCCAGGCTGGTCTTGAACTCCTGACCTCAGGTGATCCACCCATCTCGGCCTCTCAAAATGCTAGGATTACAGGCGTGAGCCACCGCGCCTGGCCGATAATAAAATGAAAATAAAACCCATTTTTATTTTTGGTAGAAAACAAACATGCAGCAGTGGCTCACACCTGTAATCCCAGCACTTTGGGAGGCCGAGGCGGGTGGATCACAAGGTCAAGAGATCGAGACCATCCTAGTCAACATGGTGAAACCCCGTCTCTACTAAAAATACAAAACATTAGCTGGCATGGTGGCGCGTGCCTATAATCCCAGCTACTCAGGAGGCTGAGGCAGGAGAATTGCCTGAACCCAGGAGGCGGAGGTTGCGGTGAGCCGAGATCGCGCCATTGCACTCCAACCTGGGTAACAAGAGTGAAACTCCGTCTCAAAAAAAAAAAAAAAATCATGCAGCCATTTCTCAAAATTATGCAATATTTCTGAGTCTCCAAAAACAATGAAAAAAAAAAGTCAGATTATTCAGTCTCTTATATGCCATAAAGAGGACTTTAGCTCAATGTAAACTTGAAGGAAGATCACTGAAGGAAAAGTAAAATTTTTTATTTTTATTTTTTTGAGACGGAGTTTCGCTTTTGTTGCCCAGGCTGGAGTGCAATGGTGCAATCTCGGCTTACCACAACCTCTGCCTCCAGGGTTCAAGTAATTCTCATGCCTCAGGCTTCCGAGTAACTGGGATTACAGGCATGTGCCGCCATGCTAATTTTGTATTTTTAGTAGAAACAGGGTTTCACAATGTTGGTCAGGTTGGTCTAGAACTCCTGACCTCAGGTGATCCACCCGCCTCAGGCTCCCAGAGTGCTGAGATTACAGGGGTGAGCCGCTGTGCTTGGCCAGAAAGTAGAATTTTTAAAGAATTTAAGGCCGGGCGCGGTGGCTCAAGCCTGTAATCCCAGCACTTTGGGAGGCCGAGGCGGGTGGATCACGAGGTCAGGAGAT
>NW_022453269.1:0-1122 GCF_009761245.1 Sapajus apella
TGGAGTATTTTTCCCCTCTAAAGTCTTTTTTGGTGATTTTTCTATATCTGATATCATTGAGGAATTGGTAAACTGTAAAGATTCCAGTGTAGCTTATCTGAGAAGTTGTGAACCAGTCCATAATTGCGTCCTCTCACATCCATCTAATTGCAGCATTTCTACAGCAAAGCCCAAGCAGGGTGCCAATATGCAGATGGTACAGGGAGTATCACACCTCAGTCAAATAACTTCTCCATCTCTAAAGTTTCATCTCTTTCAGAAGTCATTGCCAACTAATTGTGTCTTGATTTAGTTGCTAAAATTGACTTATTTCTGAAGCAGCAATATTCAGCCTAAAAACATTTCTACTCTAGTTGTAGTTATATCATCAGTGGCTGATTTTTTTCATTGGAAAGTAAATTTAAATAATTTGTGGGATGTGGTATATTCTGTGTCAACTTCAAGGCAATCCCTCATTTTTTTTGTTACATTCAGGGCTGAATTAAAGTTAAGCTAATCACACAGTGTTAAATTTAAGCTTCTTTAATGTTGATGAAAGGTATTTGTAGTTCAGATAAACCATACTTATGCGAAGGATAGCAGATGCTTCATATAAATTATCACTTTGATACACATATCTTATGGTTTATGAGAAAAGAGACAAAATAATACATTGTTTTTGCTGCATTTTAATGGGTTTTTTAAAGGGACTGTTTTTTAAGCCTTGTCAGCAACATCAAACTAAAGGTACTGAGTACTCCACAGTGTACAGAGTGCTGCCAAGCACCTCAGAAACATTACCTAACAAGGAGAAAATGTGCTTCTTGCTCCTTGAAGAGCTTACGGTCTAGGGATTTGACAACTCACAGTCTTAAGAACTGAGTGAACAAAGTAAGGCAAATTCTTCATCCCCTAGAGCTATTGTGGACCGAATCATTTTAGGATTTGGAGTTAATCCGACCAAGATGAGAGACAAGACGAAATTTGGCCGAGAATTTTTTCAGGCTCACATAGTTTTTATGAACATCCATCTAGTAAATGGAATGGACCAAACAGACAACTGAAAGTAAAAACTAGATCTCTTGAAGTGCAAGGGCTAAAACAACTTAGTTGTGGTTACTTATTTTAAAAAGCAAACATACT
>NW_022453270.1:0-1122 GCF_009761245.1 Sapajus apella
TCTGCTGTGGTTTAGACGCGATCTTACCAGTAATTCTCAAGTGACTGCATATGCCTGTAACTAACTCTTCCCAGATTCCACAGGGAAATGGTTTCTGAACTGCTACGTTCACTTATCTGTTTAAGTCTGTAAGTTGAATACACACCTTGACAATCATTCTGCTAGATAGCTTCGTTTTTATTTTAGAGGCAGATATTTATCATTACACAGTATAATCCCTTTCACTCAGGAATATCCAAACGCAGCTTTTAGAAGAAACCTGATTCTAAGACTCGGAATCTAAGCATAGATGCAACTTCCTAAGGTGGAAGAACACCCAGCAGAGCAGTTTGAAAGAGACGTTTCTCCTGTGGATTAGACGCGATCTACCGCTAATTCTTATGTGCCTGTATAAGGCTTTAAATATCTCTTTCTAGATTCTCCAAAGAAAGGGTTTCTGATCTGCTACATTCACACATCTCTTTAACTCTGTAAGTTGAATGTACACCTTGACAATCATTCTGCTAGATAGCTCCGTTTTTGCTTTACAGCCAGATGTTTCTCATTACATGCTTTACTACAATTCACTCAGGAATATCCAAATGCAGCTTTCAGAAGAAAAGTGTTTCTAACTCGCTGAATCTAAACATAGATGGCACTACCTAAGGTGAACGAAGACACAGCAGAGCAGTTTGTAAGAGACGTTTCTCCTGTGGTTTACATGCAATATTACCACTAATTCTAAGGTGCCTGTATGTGCCTGGAAATATCACTTTCTAGATTCTCAAAAGAAAGTGTTTCTGAACTGCTACATTCACACACCTGCTTAACTCTGTATGTTGAACATACTGGTTGACAATCATTCTGCTACATAGCTCCGTTTTTGTTTTAGAGCCAGATACGTCTCATTACACCCTATATTCCCATTCACTCAGGAATATCCAAACGCAACTTTTAAAAGAAACGTGTTTCTAACTCGATAAACCTAAACATAGATGCAACCAGGAAAGGTGAACGAACACACAGCAGAGCACTTTGAAAGAGACGTTTCTTCTGTGGTTCAGACGTGATATTACCGCTAATTCTTAAGTGCCTCTATATGGCTGGAAATAGCTCTTTCTATGTTCTCCAAAGAAATGCTTT
>NW_022453271.1:0-1122 GCF_009761245.1 Sapajus apella
TGCCAATTTAACAGTGAAGGACCACATCCATGCCAAGGCCTCAATTCGTCCTCCAGGATTTGTCCAGCAAGGGTGATGGCTGCCTGGGCTTCAGCAGCCCTAGTGTGCACAGTCCTCCTGTGCCTGGGCCTGGGCTCTGGGCAGTGGCTGAGCAGGGCTTACCTTTTTGCAAGGGGCCTTTCTGCTCTGTGCCTTTTTTCCTGGGGTTAACAGACTCCAGGTTATGACTGATCTGTTTCTAGAAGTGGCCTTCTGGAGGTGCCCCTCTGTTCTCTGGCAGGGGCTGTCCTGAGTCCTGCACACCTATGTGCCTGCTCCCTTGGTCTGGGCCTCCTGCCAGGGGCACTGCCATCAGTAGGGCTGAGCAACTTGATCTGACTCTTCTGTGGGGCCTTCCCTTTTGGGCCTGCAGGTTCCAGCTGTCCCACGTTGGTCCCTCACTTCCATGGGAGCAGGTCTCTGCAGCAGACTTGAAGCCACAGGCCAGTGGCACAATCCTGGAGGAGGTTGCTAGAGGCACAGCCTGGAGGCTGCTTCCCTGACTCTACCACCACCATGAGCTCACACTTAGGAACAAGCTGTGCTTTCTGGCATTGCTCTCCTGGATCGAAAGCAACAGAAGTTCTAAACAGTTGGAGACTTGCTGGTCTCTATAGATCCCATACTCCTCAGATTCATATGAACACTTTGGGCGTTTGTGATCACACTGGATCCTGAGGTAACTGCCCAAGGAGAGGGTTTCTCCTCCTTGGCCTCCACTGGCTTCATGGTGTCTTCATCCCTTGCAGATCAGGACCCTGGGCTGAACTCCAGCACAGCTCTGCCACCACACGGGTTTCGGTCTCCTCCCATAGCTGGTTCCTGGCCATTGCTGGACTCAGATGCAGCTCTAGGCTGGCTCTCCAACTTCCCCCTGCAAGGCTGCATGTGAGGAGCTGAGAAGGCCACCTGCCCTCCTGTCCAGTCCGAGGAGCAACTGAGCGCCTGTGATTGTCACCAGATAGGGTCCCTCTCATAGGTGAGGGGGCAAGGAGAGGACTGTCTAGGGTGGGACTGACATTTTTGTCATTCTTTTCCTCCTAGACTAGGAGCCCTCCATTCTGGCTTTTCTCTTCTTCTAGT
>NW_022453272.1:0-165 GCF_009761245.1 Sapajus apella
TTGGTGAACTGCTACATTCACACAATTGTTTAACTCTGTAAGTTTAACATACACATTGACAATCAATGTGTTACAAAGCTCCGTTTTTGTTTTAGAGCCAGATATTTCTCATTAAACGCTATACTCCCATTCACTCAGGAATATATAAACGCAGCTTTTTGGGGA
>NW_022453272.1:265-1122 GCF_009761245.1 Sapajus apella
ATTCTGTTACATAGCTCCGTTTTTGTAACAGAATGATTGTCAAGGTGTATATTAAACTTACAGAATTAAACAATTGTGTGAATTTAGCAGTTCACCAACCCTTTGTTTATAGAATCTGGAAAGAGATATTTCCAGCTTTATACAGACTCTTAAGAATTAGCTTTAAGATCGCATCTAAATGATACCAGAAACGTCTCTTTCAAATTGCTCCACTGTGTGTTCGTTCACCTTCGGAAGTTGCATCTATGTTTAGATTCTGAGAGTTAGAAAGACATTTCCCCAAAAAGCTGCGTTTATATATTCCTGAGTGAATGGGAGTATAGGGTTTAATGAGAAATATCTGGCTCTAAAACAAAAACGGAGCTATGTAGCACGATGATAGTCAAGGTGTATATTAAACTTACAGAGTAAAACAATTGTGTGAATGTTGCAGTTCACTAAGACTTTCTTTGGAGAATCTGGAAAGAGATATTTCCAGCCCCTTACAGACTCTTAAGAATTAGTTTTAGATCGCATCTAAATGATACGAGAAACGTGTCTTTCAAACTGCTCCACTGTGTGTTCGTTAAGCTTCGGAAGTTGCATCTATGTTTAGATTCTGCGAGTATGAAAGACGTTTCCCGAAAAGGCTGCGTTTGTATATTCCTGAGTGAATGGGAGTATAGCGTTTAATGAGAAATATCTTGCTCTAAACCAAAAACGGAGCTATCTAACAGAATGATTGCCAAGGTGTATATTAAACTTACAGAGCTACACAATTGTGTGAATGTAGCAGTTCACCAACCCTTTCTTTGGAGAATCTGAGAAGAGATATTTCCAGCTTTATACAGACTCTTAAGAATTAGCTTTAAGATAGC
>NW_022453273.1:0-467 GCF_009761245.1 Sapajus apella
TTTTTTGCCCTGGAATCTACTGTCCTGGTTCTCTGCTCAGTCCCCTTTTTGAACCAGCATATGGGCGACTTCCCGTGGCTCCAATCGCCAGCCAAAAGGGCACCCGGACCGGTGTATTTTGTACGAAGAACCGCGGCTCCGGGGCGCCGACAAAGCAGCCACGCGGGGCAGAGGAGCGGCGCTGGCCGGCACAGTCGTGCTGGCCGAAACAGCCGCGCTGGCGACCGTGGAGCACCTCTGCCCGGGAATTTCCTAGTTTGTGGGCAATAAAAACGCGGCATTCACTCACCCTCTGCGCTTTCACTGGCAGCTGCAATCCTGAGCTGTTCCTAAACGGCCATCTTGGATCCTCCCCTAAAGCTAATTCTTAAGAGTCTGTATATGGCTGTAAATATCTCTTTCCAGATTCTCCAAAGAAAGGGTTGGTGAACTGCTGCATTCACACAATTGTTTAACTCTGTAAGTTT
>NW_022453273.1:567-1122 GCF_009761245.1 Sapajus apella
GGAAATATCTCTTTCCAGATTCTCCAAAGAAAGTGTTGGTGAACTGCTACATTCTAACAATTGTTTAACTCTGTAAATTTAATATACACCTTGACAATCATTCTGTTACATAGCTCCGTTTTTGTTTTAGAGCAAGATATTTCTCATTAAACCCTATACTCCCATTCACTCAGGAATATACAAACGCAGCTTTTTGGAGAAACGTCTTTCTAACTCGCCGAATCTAAGCATAGATGCAACTTCTGAAGGAGAACGCACACACAGTGGAGCACTTTGAAAGAGACGTTTCTCGTATCATTTAGATGCGATCTTAAAGCTAATTCTTAAGTGTCTTGTAAAGCTGGTAATACCTCTTTCCAGATTCTACAAAGAAAGGGTTGGTGAACTGCGACATTCACACAATTGTTTAACTCTGTAAGTTTAATATACACCTTGACAATCATTCTGTTACGTAGCTCCCTTTTTGTTTTAGAGCAAGATTTCTCATTAAACCCTATACTCCCATTCACTCAGGAATATCCAAACGCAGCTTTTTGGAGAAACGCCTTTCTAACC
>NW_022453274.1:0-1121 GCF_009761245.1 Sapajus apella
CCACGTCACGTGCGGCGTTTGCAGGAGTGACAGCTGTCCACTTGCAGAACTGCACGCTCTAAGCCACCTCATCATCACAGAGTGCCCTTGTGTGTGGAAGGCTTGAGTGTCGGGGTGGAAACACACATGCCGGGGTGTCCAGGTGTCCCCCCACCCCAGAGACAGTGCCCCGTTGGACTGCTCACCTTGCGTCTCCTCTGGAGAGGGGACACATCAAGATGTCCTACCCCAGGCTTTTTTTGGGCATCAGCGCACTCCAGCCTGGCAACAGACTGACACTCTGTCTCACATAATAACAATCATAATAATAAATAATAACAATAAAGGTCGGGTACGGGGGCTCACGCCTTAATCCCAGCTCTTTGGGAGGCCGAGGTGGGCGGATCACCGGAGGCCAGGAGTTCGAGACCAGCCAGGCCAACATGGTAAAAACCCGTCTCTACTAAAAATACAAACATTATCTGGGCGTGGTGGCGGGTGCCTATAATCCCAGCTACTCAGGATGCTGAGGCAGGAGAATTGCTTGAACCTGGGAGGCGGAGGCTGCAGTGAGCTGAGAAGGAAAAAGGAGGAGGAGGAGGGGGAGAAGGAGGAGGGGGGAGGAGGAGGAGGGGGAGGAGGAGGAGGGGGAGGAGGAGGAGGAGGAAGAGTTGGAGGAGGAGGAGGAGTTGGAGGACGAGGAGGAGGAGGAGAAAGAGGAGGAGGAGGAGTTGGAGGAGGAGGAGGAGTTGGAGGAGGAGGAGGAGTTGGAGGAGGAGTTGGAGGAGGAGTTGGAGGAGGAGTTGGAGGAGGAGGAGGAGTTGGAGGAGGAGTTGGAGGAGGAGGAGGAGTTGGAGGAGGAGGAGGAGGAGTTGGAGGAGGAGGTGGAGGAGGAGGAGGAGGTGGAGGAGGAGGAGGAGGAGGTGGAGGAGGAGGTGGAGGAGGAGGAGGTGGAGGAGGAGGAGGAGGTGGAGGTGGAGGAGGAGGTGGAGGAGGAGGAGGAGGAGGAGGAGGAGGAGGAGGAGGAGGAGGAGGAGGAGGAGGTGGAGGAGGAGGAGGAGGAGGAGGAGGAGGAGGAGGAGGAGGAGGAGGAGTTGGAGGAGGAGGAGGAGGAGGAGTTGGGGGAGGAGTTGGAGGAGGAG
>NW_022453275.1:0-1121 GCF_009761245.1 Sapajus apella
TTTAGGCAGCATGTAGTTGAGTCTGTTTTAAATTTATGTAGCTGCTCTGTATATTTTATTAATTTTAGACCATTTACATTTAAATTAATTATTGATCGGTAAGATTTACTGTAGATATTTTATTTATTGTTGTCTGGATATTTTATAGATTATTCCTTTCTTTCCTTCTTGCAGTCTTTCTTTGTAATTATGTAATTTTCTGTAGTAGTATGCTTTGATTATTTTTTTCTCTATTTTGTATCTAGTATAGATGTTTGCCTTGGGGTTACCATGAGGCTTAAGGGAAACATCTCATAGTTATATCCAACTTAACTTGACTCACATAGAAGAGGCGGAAATTTATAAATAAAGTTTACAGCTGGGAGTTCAGGTGTTTATGTTTTAGGAATCTTCAAAATTTATGAGATCTCTAGAGTTGTAGCTGCCTGTGTAATGAGCTGCAAGGATTCATTTCCTGCCAAAGGGTAGCTAAATCACCTCTCTTACCGAACGCAACAGTGACTCAGACATTCAATCATTTCTCTGGTCATTCATTTACAAAAGATTCATTAAACAATTCGATGTGAGAAACTGCTCCATGGCTTAGTGATACCAGTGTAAACAAAGTGCATTTGCTCCGTTGTAGCAGTTGTATGGTGGTATAAAAGCTAAACATGGTATTGGAAGCTTTTCAGAATTAAAACTGTGTGACCTTGGGCAAATCCAAACCTCTCTGATATTAGTATCTTCCACTATAAATTGGGATAATATCTGTCCCAAATAAATTGTCTTTAGATGATCAGATATGCTAATGTATGCTAATGCATGTGGGAGTACTTTTTAAAGAGCATTTTTTTTTTAATTTGCTTTTTTTTTTTTCTTTTTAAACAACAACTGGATAAATAGCATTTCTTTTCAAGTGTCCAACTTGGTAAAGAAACATTATGACCAGAATATCAAAGGGTTGAGCATGTCTTATGTGTTTAAACCTAGATTCATCACTAGAACTGTTGCCAAAAGAAAGCACATTGACAGTAATGGATTTAAGATCTGTCAAAACACAAGTGATAGAAATTCATCTTCACATTTTTAATGCTCTTATTAGGAACTTTTATTTTTCCCAAATGAAACATGGTTTTACA
>NW_022453276.1:0-1121 GCF_009761245.1 Sapajus apella
TGCAACCTCTGCCTCCCAGTTTCAAGTGATTCTCCTGCCTCTCGAGTAGCTGAGACCACAGGCATGCGCCACCACGCCTGGCTAATTGTTGTTGTCATTTTTTTTTAGTAGAGACAGGGTTTTGCCATATTGGCCAGGCTGGTCTCAAACTCCTGACCTTGAGAAATCTGCCTGCCTCAGCCTCCCAAAATGTTGAGATTATAGGTGTGAGCCACTGTGCCCAGCCAATTTTTACTTTTTTTTTTTCTTTTTTTTTTTTTTGAGACGGGGTTTCGCTCTTGTTACCCAGGCTGGAGTGCAATGGCGCCATCTCGGCTCACCGCAACCTCTGCCTCCTGGGTTCAGGCAATTCTCCTGCCTCAGCCTCCTGAGTAGCTGGGATTACAGGCGCGCGCCACCATGCCCAGCTAATTTTTTGTATTTTTAGTAGAGACGGGGTTTCACCGTGTTGACCAGGATGGTATCGATCTCTTGACCTCGTGATCCACCCGCCTCAGTCTCCCAAAGTGCTGGGATTAGAAGCGTGAGCCACCGCGCCTAGCCTAATGTGAACTTATTTTTATCAAAAAGTTTTAAACAGCTTTATTGAGGAGTCAAGTGACACCCAAGCTGCACATATTAAAAGTGAAAAGTTAGATCATTTCACACAGGTATCAGCCATAGAGCTGTCACCACTAGAGATAATAGACGTACTTGTCATCCCAACAGTTTCCTTGTACCCTTCAGTACTGTCTACCTCCAGGCAACCACTGATAAGCTTGTTGTAGCTGTAGATTAGTTTTCATTTTCTATCTTATATATTGTATAAATAGAATCATACTGTAGGTATTCTTTTTTCTGGATTTTTTTTATTCAACATGATTATTTTGAGATTCATCCATGGTGTTTTTTGTGTCAGTAATTCTTTTCCTTTTATTTGCTAAGTAATATCGTTGTATGGATATACCAGGTTCATTTTTGTAGTCATAATGAAGTTAGACTACCTTCTTTTTCCCTTCAGCGGGTCTCCTGATTTGCTGGTATTATTTGTAACCCTGAAAATTTGAGACAAGTCTCAGTTAATTTAGAAAGTTTATTGTGCCAAGTTTGAGGATGCACGCTCCTGAGACAGCCTCAGGAAG
>NW_022453277.1:0-326 GCF_009761245.1 Sapajus apella
TCAAGGTGTATATTAAACTTACAGAGTTAAACAATTGGGTGAATGTAACAGTTCACCAACCTATTCTTTGGAGAATCTGGATAGAGATATTTCCAGCTTTATGAAGACTCTTAAGAATTAACTTTAAGATTCTATCTAAATGATACGAGAAACGTCTCTTTCAAACTGCTCCACTGTGTGTTCGCTCACCTTCGGAAGTTGCATCTATGTGTAGATTCGGCGAGTTAGAAAGACGTTTCTCCAAAAAGCTGCGTTTGGATATTCCTGAGTGAATGGGAGTATAGTGTTTAATGAGAAATATCTTGCTCTAAAACAAAACCGGAGCT
>NW_022453277.1:426-695 GCF_009761245.1 Sapajus apella
CAGCCATATAAAGACTCTTAAGAATTAGCTTTAAGATCGCACCTAAATGATACGAGAAACGTCTCTTTCAAACTGCTCCTTTGTGTGTTCGTTAAACCTTCGGAACTTCCATTTGTGTTTAGATTCTGAGAGTTAGAAAGACGTTTCTCCAAAAAGCTGCGTTTGGATATTAATGAGTGAATGGGAGTATAGGGTTTAATGAGAAATATCTTGCTCTAAAATAAGAAGGGAGCTATGTAACAGAATGATTGTCAAGGTGTATATTAAAC
>NW_022453277.1:795-1121 GCF_009761245.1 Sapajus apella
TCAAGGTGTATATTAAACTTACAGAGTTAAACAATTGGGTGAATGTAACAGTTCACCAACCTATTCTTTGGAGAATCTGGATAGAGATATTTCCAGCTTTATGAAGACTCTTAAGAATTAACTTTAAGATTCTATCTAAATGATACGAGAAACGTCTCTTTCAAACTGCTCCACTGTGTGTTCGCTCACCTTCGGAAGTTGCATCTATGTGTAGATTCGGCGAGTTAGAAAGACGTTTCTCCAAAAAGCTGCGTTTGGATATTCCTGAGTGAATGGGAGTATAGTGTTTAATGAGAAATATCTTGCTCTAAAACAAAACCGGAGCT
>NW_022453278.1:0-1121 GCF_009761245.1 Sapajus apella
TTCACTCTGGAATGTCCAAACGCAGCTTTTAGAAGAAACGTGTTTCTGACTCGCTGAATCTAAATATAGATGCAACCTCCTATGGTGAACGAACACAACACAAAGCAGTTTGAAATAGACGTTTCCCCTGTGTTTAATAGGCAGTCTCACAGCTTATTCTTATATGCCGGTATATGGCTGGAATTATCTGTTTACAGATTCTTCAAAGAAACGATTTCAGAAATGCTGCACACAGACATCAGTTTAACTCTGTAAGTTGATTGTACGGCTTGACAACCTTTTATCTAGATATCTGCATTTTTGTTTTAGATCCAGATATTTCTCTTTACAGCCTATACTCTTATTCACTCTGGAAAATCCAAACACAGCTTTTAGAAGAAACGTGTTTCTATCTCGCTGAATCTAAACATAGATCCAACTTCCTAAGGTGAACGAACACAAAGCAGAGCAGCTTCAAATAGACGTTTCTTCTGTGGTTTTAACGGAGCCTTACTGCTAGTTCTTATATGCCTGTATATGGCTGGAATTATTTGTTTACAGATTCTCCAAAGAAAGGATTTTTGAACTGTGGCAGACACACATCAGTTTAACTCTGTAAGGTGATTCTACAGCTTGACAACCATTCAGCTACATGGCTGCGTTTTTGTTTCAGATCAACATATTTCTCCTTACCGCCCGTACTCCCATTCACTCTGGAATAGCCAAACGCAGCTTTTAGAAGAAACGTGTTTCTAACTCGCTGAATCTACACATAGATGCAACTTCCTAAGGTGCAGGAACACAAAGCAGAGCAGTTTCAAATAGACGTTTCTTCTGTGGCTTAAACGGAGTCTTACTGCTAGTTCTTCTATGCCTGTATGTGGCTGGAAATATCTGATTCCAGATCCTCCAAAGAAACGATTTCAGAAATGCTGCATGCACACATCAGTTTAACTCTGTAAGTTGATTGTACAATTTGACAACATTTCATCTTGATAGCTGCGTTTTTGTTTTAGATCAAGATATTTCTCTTTACAGCCTATACTCCCATTCTCTCTGGACTATCCAAACGCAGCTTTTAGAAGAAACGTGTTTATTAGTCGCTAATTCTAAACACAAATGCATCTTCCTAAATGAATGAA
>NW_022453279.1:0-1120 GCF_009761245.1 Sapajus apella
GCACTCTGAAGGGTTCCCCCGCAGCCCTGGCTGGAGGGGAGGTGTGAGGATGCTCACCCCTCTCTGGGCTCTTTCTCTTTGTGGGGGGAGAGATCATTTTGAAAAAGTTCAAGGAGTGGTAACCCCCTGACTCATCTGCAAGCCACCCCTTGGTGGCATCACTACAAGCAACCCCTGAAAACTCACCCTCAACCAGTGTTCTACAAGCAGGTAGTCTCCCTTGCTTCACAGGCAGGGGAAGTAAAGGAAAGGTTCATCTTTCATACTCTGAGCCACAGCAATGTCAACTTGATATGGGTAGGAGTGAAAGGAGAGTCACCTCCAGATACCTTCCCCAGTGCCCTTTCCATCCTTGGTGGCTTTTTTTTTGTTGTTGTTGGGGGGATGAAGTCTTGCATTGTTGCCTGGGCTGGAGTGCAGTGGTGTGATCTCTGCTCACTGCAACCTCTGCCTCCTGGGTTCAAGTGATTCTCCTGCCTCAGCCTCCCAAGTAGCTGGAATTACAGGTGCCCACCACCACACCCAGCTAATTTTTTGTATTTTTAGTAGAGACAGGGTTTCACTATGTTGGCCAGGCTGGTCTCGAACTCCTGACCTCGTGATCTGCTTGCCTTGGATTCCCAAAGTGCTGGTATTACAGGTGGGAGCCACCGCACCCGGCCAATCCTCGGTGGCTTTAACATCAGCCTGGGCAGCTGCTTACTAGAACCCAGCACTGAAGCAACCCCTCTGTCCTGGCACTTCAAGGACAAGCCTCTACTTTGCAAAGGGACCCTGAGGCCACTTTGTTTTTTTCTGGATCAGTACCAGTGGAGGGAGAATAGAGCTGCACCACCCTGGTGACTGGGAGAAGCGGAAAGCCCTTGAGAGGTGTTACAACCCTCCTGCTTCTAGCTCCCACTGTCCTCCAATCCTCCTGTCTCCCAGGGGCACAAATTGCTGATATCAAATAACTTTTATTGTTTAACTGTAACTGAATACATTGTGTGCAGAAAGATACTGTTATTACCAGATGGACCTAAAATCTACATGATACAAAGAGGCACCAAAAGACACATAGAGAAAGTGAGTGCGCCAGAGAATTCCATGAGGCTAGGGTAGATGGGGTATCAAGGTTGGT
>NW_022453280.1:0-1120 GCF_009761245.1 Sapajus apella
AACCAGACAGAAAATTAACAAGGATATCCAGGACTTGAACTCAGACCTGGACCAAGCAAACCTAATAGACATTTACAGAACTCTCCACCCCAAATCCACAGAATATACATTCTTCTCAGCACCACATCACACCTACTCTAAAATTGACCACATAATTGGGAGTAAATCACTCCTCAGCAAATGCAAAAGAACGGAAATCGTAACCAACAGTCTCTCAGACCACAGTGCAATCAAGTTAGAACTCAGAATTCAAAAACTAACTCAGAACCGCACAGCTTCATGGAAACTGAACAACTTGCTCTTGAATGCTGACTGGATAAACAATGAAATGAAGGCAGAAATAAAGATGTTCTTCGAAACCAACGAGAATGAAGACACAACATACCGGAATCTCAGGGACACATTTAAAGCAGTCTCTAGAGGAAAATATATAGCAATAAGTGCCCACATGAGAAGCAAGGAGAGATCAAAAATTGACACCCTATCGTCAAAACTGAAAGAGCTAGAGGAGCAAGATCAAAAAAACTCAAAGTCTAGCAGAAGACAAGAAATAGCTAAGATCAGAGCAGAACTGAAGGAGATAGATACACAAAAAACCCTTCAAAAAATCAATAAATCCAGGAGCTGGTTTTTTGAAAAGATCAACAAAATAGACAGACCACTAGCCAGATTAATAAAAAAGAAAAGAGAGAATAACCAAATTGATGCAATAAAAAACGATAAATGGGATATCACCACAGATTCCACAGAAATTAAAACCATCATCAGAGATTATTACAAACAACTCTATGCACACAAACTAATAAACCTGGAAGAAATGGAAAATTCCTGGACACTTGCCTCCTGCCAAGCCTAAACCAGGAAGAAGCCGAAACCCTGAACAGACCCATAACAAGGTCTGAAGTTGAGGCTGCAATTAAGAGCTTACCACCCAAAAAAAGCCCAGGTCCAGATGGGTTCACAGCTGAATTCTACCAGACATACAAAGAGGAGCTGGTACCATTTCTTCTGAAACTATTCCAAACAATACAAAAAGAGGGAATTCTTCCCAAATCATTTTATGAGACCAACATCATCCTGATTCCAAAACCCGGCAGAGACTCAACAAGAAAAGAAAACT
>NW_022453281.1:0-1120 GCF_009761245.1 Sapajus apella
ACCATAGAGTAAAACATAAGAGCAAACACAAATAGTAACTGACACAGACAATCTATTTTTAGAGAATTCAGATATTTTTGTGGAGAAAAAACTTGAAATGAATTATAAAAATATAGTTTTCAAAAGATACCTAGCTGAAAATTTGAGATGCATATTTCAGAAGATTAGCATCTAAATATATACACCAAATAGTTCTATATTCAAAACTCCACATCTTTGCCACAATTACATTTAGTCTGAATATTTGACTCTGTGAAGTCCAAAACTTAATGTACTTTAATAAGTAAAATTTCCTTTTTTGAAGTTTTTATTCTACTAAAACACATGTCATACAAATCACTCAGACTTTTTAAAGGAAATTACATAACTGACCACGAAGAAAGGAAAGTGAAATAAGTGGCGGAACCACAGAAAATGCATGGACACATCTTCAAAAAAGAAGCACTTCCACAGCAGTAACTGCCAATACCAGTCAACTGCTCCCCCTTACATGAGTTACAAGCAACAGTTTCTGACAACTGGTTAGAAAGGAAAGAAAAATGCAGGTTATAAGAAACAAAGCAGATAGGAAGAAAGACAAATTTGTACTAATTAGAGATGGAAAAAAGTATAAGTAATCCTAAAAAAGATAACATTGTCTATATTAGTACACCTTTATTTAGACACATGACGGTGAACAGTAAATGATGAAAATCTTACTTTTGCAAAGCCATCTCCTTCTGCTGATACAGTTCATTCAGAATCTCCCCTTTCTGCCTCAGGGTTCTGAACTCATCTTCCAGTCCATGTTTGGCAGATAGCAGTGAGTTGCGGTTATCTTCCAATTTCTTTATCTGGTCTGTAAAGGGTAAAACATTTGAGCTCTATGTGTGTGCACAAGAACTAGAGAACTTGGTTGGGGGTTTGGTGCTGAGAGGAGTGAGAAGTATGAAAGCAGCAAACCACTCTTTACCTAGCTAATGCAATTTCGCATCGTTCCAATACATAGCAATTTCTTCTCAAGAAGCAACCTACCTTCCAGGTTACATTTAGTGGACATGGAGGCCCTTAGCTTAAGTTGTAATCGTTTTAGGTCCTCTTCAACTACCGATATTGCAGTCTGTGTCTAAAAATTACAGAA
>NW_022453282.1:0-1120 GCF_009761245.1 Sapajus apella
GTGGGCACTTATTGCTATATATTTTCCTCTAGAGACTGCTTTAAATGTGTCCCAGAGATTCTGGTATGTTGTGTCTTCATTCTCGTTGGTTTCAAAGAACGTCTTTATTTCTGTCTTCATTTCATTGTTTACCCAGTCAACATTCAAGAGCAAGTTGTTCAGTTTCCATGAAGCTGTGCAGTTCTGGGTTAGTTTTTGAATTCTGAGTTCTAACTTGATTGCACTGTGGTCTGAGAGACTGTTTGTTACGATTTCCGTTCTTTTGCATTTGCTGAGGAGTGATTTACTCCCCATTATGTGGTCAATTTTAGAGTAGGTGTGTTGTGGTACTGAGAAGAATGTATATTTTGTGGATTTGGGGTGGAGAGTTCTGTAAATGTCTATTAGGTTTGCTTGGTCCAGGTCTGAGTTCAAGTCCTGGATATGCTTGTTAATTTTCTGTCTGATTGATCAGTCTAATATTGACAATGGGGTGTTAAAGTCTCCCACTATTATTGTGTGGGAGTCTAAGTCTCTTTGTAAGTCATTAAGAACTTACCTTATGTATCTGGGTACTCCTGTGTTGGGTGCGTATATATTTAGGATCGTTAGCTCTTCTTGTTGTATTGATCCTTTTACCATTATGTAATGTCCCTCTATGTCTCTTATGATCTTTGTTGCTTTAAAGTCTAATTTATCAGAGATGAGAATTGCAACTCCTGCTTTTTTTTGCTCTCCATTTGCTTGGTAAATCTTCCTCCAACCCTTTATTTTGAGACTTTGTGTATCCTTGCATGTGAGATGGGTTTCCTGGATACAGCACACCGATGGGTTTTGTCTTTTTATCCAATTTGCCAGTCTGTGTCTTTTGATTGGGGCATTTAGTCCATTTACATTTAGGGTTAATATTGTTATGTGTGAATTTGATACTGCCATTTTGGTGCTAGCTGGGTGTTTTGCCCTTTAGTTGAGCTGGTACTTCTTGTTCCTTTATATGTGTAGAGCCTCTTTCAGGAGCTCTTGTTGAGCTGGCCTGGTGGTGATGAAATCTCTGAGTACTTGCATGTTCCCAAAGGATTTTATTTTTCCTTCATTTATGAAGCTTAGTTTGGCTGGATAGGAGATTCTGGGTTGAAAGTTC
>NW_022453283.1:0-378 GCF_009761245.1 Sapajus apella
TGGATATTCCTGAGTGAATGTGAGTATAGGGTGTAAAGAAAAATATCGTTCTCGAAATCAACAACGGAGCTACGTAGCAGAATGTTTGTATATTCAACTTAGAGAGTTAAACAGATATGTGAATGAAGCAGTTCAGAAAACCTTTCTTTGGAGAATCTGGAAAGAGATATTTCCAGCCATATACATGCTCCTAAGAATTAGTGGTAAGATCGCGTCTAAACCACAGGAGAATCGTCCCTTTCAAACTGCTCTCTTATGTGTTCGTTCACCTTCGGAAGTTGCATCTATGTTTAGATTCAGCGAGTTAGAAACACGTTTCTTCTACAAGCTGCGTTTGGATGTTCCTGAGTGAATGGGAAAAATGGGTGTAATGAGAAA
>NW_022453283.1:478-1120 GCF_009761245.1 Sapajus apella
GATTCAGCGAGTTAGAAACACGTTTCTTCTACAAGCTGCGTTTGGATGTTCCTGAGTGAATGGGAAAAATGGGTGGAATGAGAAATATCTGGCTCTAAAACAAAAGCAGAGCTATGTAGCAGAATGATTTTCAAGGTGTATATTAAACTAACAGAGTTAAACTATTGTGTGAATGTAGCAGTTCACTAACCCTTTCTTTGGAGAATCTGGAAAGAGATATTTCCAGCCATATAAGGCTACTAAGAATAGCTTTAAGATCGCATGTAAGTCACAGGACAATCGTGTCTTTCACACTGCTCTCTTATGTGTTCGTTCACCTTCGGAAGTTGCATCTATGTTTAGATTCAGCGAGTTAGATACAGGATTCTTCTAAAAGCTGCGTTTGGATATTCCTGAGTGAATGAGAATAATGGGTGTAATGTGAAATATCTGGCTCTAAAACAAAAGCGGAGCTATGTAGCAGAATGATTGTCAAGGTATATATTACACTTACAGAGTTAAACCATTGTGTGAATGTAGCAGTTCACTAACGCTTTCTTTGGAGAATCTGGAAAGAGATATTTCCATCCATATACAGGCTCCTAAGAATTAGATTTAAGATCGCATCTAAATCACAGGAGAAGAGTCTCTTAGAAATTGCTC
>NW_022453284.1:0-1120 GCF_009761245.1 Sapajus apella
GGGTCATCTCCACAGTGCTGGCCCTGACCATGACAGCTGGCTTTCCCATGTGAGTGGCTTGAGAGACAGTGAACAGTGAGATGCTGCACAGATTTAGCCTGTCTTTCCACGCTGCCTGCGCTCCTGGCTCCTCTCCCGTGCCCTGCCCTCCAGCGACCCCCCCTGCAGAAAGAGCCAGCAAGTCCCGGCTGTCCCGCTGGCCACGTGGGCTCCCTCGGTGCCTCCAGGGTCTAGCCAGGCACAGAGCCAAGGGTCCCAAGCAGCCCAGTGGGTCTCAGCACTGCCGCTGCTCCTGCTGCTCCTGCAGTGGTGGCTCCAGAGGTGGTGGCTCCCGGCTGGGGCTGCTCCCAAGGTGGCGACTCTGGCTGGCAGCATCCGCTGGGGCTGGTGACGACCAGCGGTGGCTGCTCCCGGGACGTGGCTGCTCCTGCCCTGAGCACTGTGACGGGCAGGGGGCACAAAACCGACTTTTCTGCCCCCACGGCGTGCGCATGCCTGTTCTCCCTGCAGCCGCAATGTGGCGTGCGTGACGTGACGTGACGTGACGTGACGTGACGTGCGTGACGTGACGCGCGTGACGTGACGTGACGTGACGTGCGTGGCCTGACCTGGTCTGGCATTGCCTGGAGCGTCTGCAGTGAAGAGAGGGAGTGTTCTGGTTTCCTCAGGAGCCCCGGGCGCCGTGGCAGCTTCGGTATGACTTGAGGCCGCACCCTGGGATGAAAAACCTGTAGCTGGTCCTGAGTGAGGACGGGGCCTCGGTGTGGCTTCTTTGGGACGTTTTTCCTTCATGGTGAGTACAGAAGCTTTCGTTTCTGGAATGTTCTGTGTATTCCTGTTAGGTTCTCCTTTTCTTCTCTCTTGCTATCTTAGTATTAATTTTACTGTAGAGCTCATGCCCCGAGAGCTTTCAAGGTTGGAAAGCGTAGGAGGCTTTAGGACTGTTTCTGAGGGAAACTCCCCGTGTAGATGGAGAGACGAAAGCCCTGGCTGTTGGGGGAAGGGCAAGTGCGGCCCAGGTGGGCTGTTGGGGCTAGGCCTTGCATCCACGCCTCAGGTGCAAGGAAAGGATCCCAGCCACCTCCAGAGTTTGGTGACTTTTTTAATCTTTCAGTGTTTT
>NW_022453285.1:0-1580 GCF_009761245.1 Sapajus apella
TATACACTCTCATAAGAATTAAAGATAAGATCTCATCTAAACCACAGGAGAAACGAATGTTTCAAACTTCTCTGCTGTGTGTTCGTTCACCTTAGGAAGTTGCATCAATGATTAGATTCAGCGAGTTAGAAACTCGTTTCTTCTAAAAGCTGCGTTTGTATATTCCTGAGTGATTGGGAGTATAGGATGTAATTAGAAATATCTGGCTCTAAAACATAAAGGAGTTAGGTAGCAAAATGATTTTCAAGGTGTATATTCAACTTCCAGTGTTAAACAGATGTGTGACTGTAGCAGTTCAGAATCCCTTTCTTTAGAGAATCTGGAGAGATATTTCCAACCATATACAGGCTCATAAGAATTAGCGGTAAGATATAATCTAAACCACAGGAGAAACGAATGTTTCAAACTTCTCTGCTGTGTGTTTGTTCACCTTAGGAACTTGCATCTATGATGAGATTCAGCGAGTTAGAAACTCGTTTCTTCTAAAAGCTGCGTTTGTATATTCCTGAGTGATTGGGAGTATAGGATGTAATGAGAAATATCTGGCTCTTAAAAAAAAAGGAGCTATGTAGCAGAATGATTGTCAAGGTGTATATTCAACTTACAGAGTTAAACAGATGTGTGAATATAGCAATTGAGAAACCGTTTCTTTGGAGAATTTGGAAAGAGATATTTCCAACCATTAACAGGTTCATAAGAATTAGCGGTAAGATCGCGTCTAAACCAGAGGAGAAACGTCTATGTCAAACAGCTCTTCTGTGTGTTCGTTCATRTTAGGATGTTGCATCTATGATTAGATTTAGYGAGTGAGWAACACGTTTCTTCTAAAAGCTGAGTTTGGATATTCCTGAGTCTATGTGAGTATAGGATGTAATGAGAAATATCTGGCTCTAAAAGAAAAACGGGGCTATGTAGCAGAATGATTGACAAGGGGTATATTCAACTTGCAACGTTAAACAGATGTGTGAATGTAGCAAATCAGAAACCCTCTCTTTGGATAATCTGGAAAGAGATATATCCAGCCATATACACTCTCATAAGAATTAAAGATAAGATCTCATCTAAACCACAGGAGAAACGAATGTTTCAAACTTCTCTGCTGTGTGTTCGTTCACCTTAGGAAGTTGCATCAATGATTAGATTCAGCGAGTTAGAAACTCGTTTCTTCTAAAAGCTGCGTTTGTATATTCCTGAGTGATTGGGAGTATAGGATGTAATTAGAAATATCTGGCTCTAAAACATAAAGGAGTTAGGTAGCAAAATGATTTTCAAGGTGTATATTCAACTTCCAGTGTTAAACAGATGTGTGACTGTAGCAGTTCAGAATCCCTTTCTTTAGAGAATCTGGAGAGATATTTCCAACCATATACAGGCTCATAAGAATTAGCGGTAAGATATAATCTAAACCACAGGAGAAACGAATGTTTCAAACTTCTCTGCTGTGTGTTTGTTCACCTTAGGAACTTGCATCTATGATGAGATTCAGCGAGTTAGAAACTCGTTTCTTCTAAAAGCTGCGTTTGTATATTCCTGAGTGATTGGGAGTATAGGATGTAATGAGAAATATCTGGCTCTTAAAA
>NW_022453286.1:0-1120 GCF_009761245.1 Sapajus apella
GAGGGGGTGGGTTTGCTCTTGGTTGTGGTGGGGTGTGTCTGGGTGTCTGTCAGCCCCTCTCTCCCGGGATCAGGCTCTAGCTAGCTCCGCGCAAAGCAGGGCCAAGCCACCCAGGTGCCCAGGGGCCGGGTTCTCCTAGAGACAAGTGACAGTGGTGGGGGCGTTGTGAGGAAAAGGTCCTGAGGCGCTGGGCAGGCTGTTTCCCCTGGGCAGCCCTGGAGGATCTGGGTGAATGGGGCAAAAGAGGGCCTTGCAGGAGGGGTGGGGAGGGATCCAAACCAATTTCTCCGCGGCAAGGCAGGAGACCGGAGGGGATCCAAGGACCACGAGCCCTGAGCCCTGAAACCTCAGAGCACAACCGGTCCTGAGCGCCCCATGTGGTGGAAGCTCGGGAGCTCGGGAGCGGGAAGAAGGCCTGGAAGGTCGACGGAAAAAAAGCCTCCCGGAGAGGCCAGAGCCTGGGCAGGAGACGGAGGCCTTCCGCATCTTGGCGCGGCAACAGGGCTGCACAGCGGTAGTCCCCTTCTCCTTCCGCCCGCCGGCGACCGCGGGAGGCTCCTGGAGGTCGCCAGAAGGCGCAGCGGGGTGCTAGTAGTGCTCAGGTTGTAGAAGGGGAGAGCAGCCCGGCCGCGGGAAGAGCTGGAAGGTCCCTGATCCGAGCCCCGAGGCCCTGGGGTGGCAGTGACGCTTGGAGTAGGGTGCGCATGGCCACGCGGGGCTCTTGTGGCTGCCAGGGTCCGCTGCCAGCGTCTCTGGCCAGACCACGCTAAGGGCGCCGGATCTTCTCTGATCTTGGAAGCTAAGCAGTGTTCGGCCTGGTTAGTACTTGGCGCGGAAGCCCGCCTGGGAAAACCGGGTGCTGTCGGATTTTGGCTTCCTTCTGCCTCCCTCCTTTCCCCTTTCGTCGTCTTGCTTCCAACCGCCCCTTGACTCTGCTACCCATTTTCCACCCGCCTGCTCCCCCGCCTCAGCCCAGGACCTCTTAGTGGGGGTCGGCCGCTAACTGGCCTCCAGGCAGCAGCATCCAACTTCTTCCGCCTTGCCTCAGCCCCATCAGAAGTTCTGCACCAGCTCTGACGTGGAGGGGCAGGCTGGGACCCGACGCAGAAAGTGCAGGCGC
>NW_022453287.1:0-1119 GCF_009761245.1 Sapajus apella
TTTCTAATTTATATTATCCTTATCTCTGACACATTTCTAACATTTCCTGCAAGGCAACTCTCCTGGTAACATTTTTCCTTAATTTTTGTTTGTCTAAAAAGTTGTTTAATCTTTCTCTTTTCTTCGAAGGGATCATTTCACAAGGTACAGAATTCCACATTGGCAGGTTTTTGTTCAGTCAACATTTTAAATATTTCTCCACTCTCTTGTTTTGTTTGCGTGGCTTATGAAGATAAGTTAAATGTAATTCTCCTTTTTGCTCCCCTATAGTTAAGTTGTTCTATTCCTCTGACTTCTTTATGTTTTCTTTGTCTTTGATTTTCTGAAGCTTGAATATAATATGCCTAGGTATCCGTTTTTTTTTATATATTTATGTCTCTTGGTGCTTGATGTTTTTTACATTTAACATTTAGAAAAAAAATTATTCTAAGAATTTTGATCTCTGCTTACATTATTCATATGTTCTTGCATGTCATCTGCTTTTTCCATTAAAATTATTTGAATGTTAGTTGTGGTTTCTAAAAATTCTGCTCTAAAATTGTTAACAATCTTGGCATACATTATTCTGGTTTGGATGCTTGTTCAGTCTCTTCAGACTGTATTTTTTATCCTTTTATTGTGCTTTGTAATTTTTGTGGAGTTTAGCAGAGGTGATTTACTGGGCAAAAGGAAATACATTGAACAAGAGTTTAATAATGTGATTGTAAGATGTCAGGGCAGGAGAAATGTTCTTTAGTTCTATGGTTAGGTCTCAGCCTTTTGGTGAGTCTGTGCCCTCAGACTGTAAACCTCACAAGTGCTTTTTCTTTTTTCCCCTGGGTAGGTAGAGCAGGATGGCTGAGGGAGGGGCTTCAGTTGTGTATTTCCTTTTCCTTACGTGGAAGACTAAAGTCAGCTGGAGTCGGCTAATTCCCTTCCCCTAGGTAGGACCGTCTCTGATATAACCTCAGCAGGTTAGGCTCCGATACAATTGTTTTTTCTTGAGTGCTGGCCTTGTTACCTATGGAATACTGTGGCATATTTCAAATGGTTTCTTTTCTGCCCACCCTGTTGCACATCTGATCGTATTTTCCTTCTATATTCACTATGAAAACCTGAGACAACTCCTGGAGCTAAAGC
>NW_022453288.1:0-1119 GCF_009761245.1 Sapajus apella
AGAGACCCCAGAGTGTGATGCTCCCCTCCCTGTGTCCATGTGTTCTCATTGCTCAACACCCCCCTATGACTGAGAACATGTGGTGTTTGATTTCCTGTTCTTGTGTCAGTTTGCTGAGAATGATGGTTTCCAGGTTCATCCATGTCCCTACAAAGGACACAAACTCATCGTTTTTGATGGCTGCATAGTATTTCATGGTGTGTATGTGCCACATTTTCCCTGTCCAGTCTGTCATCGATGGGCATTTGGGTTGGTTCCAAGTCTTTGCTATTGGAGAGGCTGAGGCGGGCAGATCAATTGAAGCCAGGAGTTCGAGACCAGCCTGACCAACAAGGTGAATCCCCCTCTATACTAAAAATACAAAAATGAACAAGGCGGGTTGGCGTGCACTTGTAGTCCCAGCTACTCAGGAGGCTGAGGAAGGAGAATCGCTTAACCCAGGAGGCAGAGGTTGCAGTGAGCAGAGATCATGCCACTGCACTCCAGTCTGGGCAACAAGATCAGAACTCCATCTCAAAAAGCAAAAAAAAAGTAATGTGACTGTGATTTTCTGGTTATAATCACAGAGTTCATGTGGAAAAGGTAAGCAATATGAAAAAATACAGAGTTAAAGTTTTTAAAAATTACCCCACATTGGATCAGCAAACCTTTTTTTTTCTCTTGAGACAGACTAGGTCTTGCTGTTGCCCAGCTGGTGTGCAGTGGCACAATCACAGATGACGGCAGCCTCGACCTCCTGGGCTCGCTCTGTGCTCCTGCCTCCCAAGGAGCTGGGACTACAGGTACACATCCCTACACCCAGCTAATTTTTTTAAAATTGTTTTTGTAGAGGTGAAGTCTCACTATATCTTCCCACCTCAGGCTTCCAAAGTGCTGGGATTACAGGCATGACCTTACCTGGAGAGCGGGCAGTTACAGAGGTCATCAAGTTAAAATGCGTCATGAAGGTGGGGCCCTTATCCCATATAACTGGTGTTCTTACTAAAAGGGAAATTTGTTGCCAGTAAAAGAAAAAGAAAGAATAAAATATTTTTTTCTTGAGACAGTCTTGCTCTGTTACTCAGGCTGGAGTGTAGTGGTGTGATCATAGCTCAATGCAGCCTCAAACTCCTGGGTTCA
>NW_022453289.1:0-467 GCF_009761245.1 Sapajus apella
ATGTGGTGGCAGGTGCCTGTAGTCCCAGCTACTCAGGAGGCTGAGGCAGAAGAATCACTTGAACCTGGGAGGTGGAGGTTGCAGTGAGCCGAGATCACACCATTGCACTCCAGTCTGGTCGACAAGAGCGAAACTCTGTCTCAAAATAAATAAATAATATAAAGTTTTAAAAATGATTAAAACTAACAATCAGGGCTGGGTGCAGTGGCTCACACCTGTAATTCCAGCACTTTGGGAGGCTGAGGCAGGCAGATCACAAGGTCAGGAGTTTGAGACCAGCCTGACCAACATGGTGAAACCCCATGTCTAAATAAATAAATAAGAACCAACCTCTAGTCTGGGCATGGTGGCTCACGCCTGTAATCCAAGCGCTTTGGAGGCCAAGGCGGGCAGATCACCTGAGGTCGGGGGTTCAAGACCAGCTTGACCAACATGGTGAAACCCCGTCTTTAAAAATATAAAATAGC
>NW_022453289.1:567-1119 GCF_009761245.1 Sapajus apella
CATGTTGACCAGGATGGTCAACATGGTGAAACCCTGTCTCTACTAAAACTACAAAAAAATTAGCTGGGCATGGTGGCGCGTGTCTGTAGTCCCAGCTACTCAGGAGGCTGAGGCAGAAGAATTGCCTGAACCCAGGAGGTGGAGGTTGCGGTGAGCCGAGATCGCGCCATTGCACTCCAGCCTGGGTAACAAGAGCGAAACTCCGTCTCAAAAAAAAATATATATATATATAAAATAAAAAAGAACCTCTAAAGAAGAGCCAGGGAGCCACGCGCAGTGGCTCACGCCTGTAATCCTAGCACTTTGGGAGGCTGACGTGGGTGGATCACCTGAGGTCAGGAGTTCAAGACCAGCCTGGCCATCATGGTGAAACCCCATCTTTTAAAAAAAATAAATAAATGAAAAGAAAAAGAATAAAAAAAAAAAAAAAAAAAAGCCAGGGCCAAATGTGCTGGCTCACCCCTGTAATCCCAGCACTTTGGGAGGCTGGGGCGGGTGGATCACGTGAGGTCAGGAGCTTGAGAACTGCCTGGCCAACATAGCAACACCCCA
>NW_022453290.1:0-1119 GCF_009761245.1 Sapajus apella
ATAGATCAAGCAGCAAGTTGTATGTGGCTTACTGTGAATTTTTCTAATCTAGAAGTTCTCAGAGTAATATTTCTAAATCTTTTGGAGTCTAGCATCCCATTACATTTTTTAACTTTATATAAAATCTCTAAGACTTTTTCTTTATATAAGTAATTATATTAAAGTTAAAAAAACAAAATTTTAAAAATATTTGTATTTATTACATATCAATAATAAAACTATTGCATGTTGATATAATGAATACAAAGCAAAAATTTAAAAATATTTATTTGAAATATTTAATTATTTAAAATTATTTAAAAAATTTAAAATATTTATTAGTCATTGCATATTAATAATAAAATTGGCTGGGTGAGATGGCTCATGCCTATAATCCCAGCACTTTGGGAGGCCGAGGTGGGTGGATCACCTGAGCTCAAGAGTTCGAGACTAGCACTCCAACATGGTGAAATCCTGTCTCTACTGAAAAATACAAAATTATCCAGGTGTGGTGGCATGCACCTGTAATTCCAGCTACTTGGGAGACTGAGGCAGGAGAATTGCTTACGCCAGGGAGGCAGAGTGTGCAGTGAGTAAGCTCATGCCATGGCACTCCAGCCTGGGTAACAAGAGCAAAATTCATCTTAAATAATAATAATAAAACCATTACGTGTTGATGTAAGTAATACTTTTTTTTTTTTTTGGGAGACAGAGTCTCGCTCTTTCCCCAAGGCTGGAGTGAAGCAAGTAATCTCAGTTCACTGCAACTTCTCCCTCATCCCCCGGTTCAAAGGATTCTCCTGTCTCAGCCTCTGAAGTAGCTTGGATTATAGGCACCCACCACCATGCCTGGCTAATTTTTGTATTTTTTTAAATAGAGATAACGTTTTACCACGTTGGCAAAGCTGATCTTGAACTCCTGACCTCAGGTAATCCACCTGCCTCGTTCTAACAAAGTGTTGGGGTTGCAGGTGTAAGCCACCACACCCAGACCGATTAACATATTTTTTAAAACACTGATTAGTCAGGCAACAACACTGGGCAGGGGTCTTCTCATTCCCAGTGATAAAAACCCCACTGCACGGCTCCAGGGTTGCAAGGGCTGCAGAGCCAAAAGGCTCTGACTTGAGATTTCATTAC
>NW_022453291.1:0-1119 GCF_009761245.1 Sapajus apella
AACACAATTTATGCTGAAAGTCTTAGAGGTATGTCTTGCAGAACACCAAAAGGACAGGCGAAGAGGCCAGGCTAGGCCAAAAGGCTAGGCCAAAAAACAAGGAAAAAAGGCCAGGCTGATAGGCAAGGCCAGGCCAGGCCAAAAGGAGAGGCCAGGCCAAATGTCTAGTCCAGACCAAAAGGCCAGACCAAAAGGCAAGGTCAGGCCAAAATCCCAGGCCAAAAGGCAAGGCGAGGTCAGGCCAGGCTATGCGAAAAGGACAGGACAAAAAGCCAGGCCAGGCCAAAAGGCAAGGCCAGGCCAAAAGGCATGGCCAGTAGGCAAGGGCAGGCCAAAAGGACAGGCCAGAACAAAAGGCCAGCATGAAAGGCAAGGCCAGGCCAGCCAGGCTGAAAGGCCAAGCCAGGCCAAAAGGAAAGACCAGGGCAAAAGGACAGGCCAAAAGGTCAGGCCAGGTCAAAAGGCCAGGACAAAAGGCAAGGCAAAGGCAGGCCAAGACAAAAGGCCAGGCCAGGACAAAAGGCCAGGACAAAAGGCAAGGCCAAATGCCATGTGAAAAGTTCAGGCCAGGCCAAAATGCCAGGGCAAGAACCAGTCTAGGCCAAGAGGCCAGGCCAGGCCGAAAGGCAATGCCAAGCCAAAAGGTAAGGCCAGACCAGTCCAGACCAAAAGGCCAGGACAGGACAAAAGGCAAGTCCAGGTCAGGCAAGGCCAAAAGGCAAGGCAATGCCAAGCCAAGAGACCAGGGCAGGACAAAAGAACCATGAAAAAAGGCCAGGCCATGCCAAACAGCAAGGACAGGCCAAAAGGCCAGGCCAAAAGGCAAGGACAGGCCAAAGGCCAGGCTGAAAGACAAGGCCAGGCCAAAGGGCAAGACCAGGCCAGACCAGGCCAAAAGGGAAGGCCATTCTAGGCCAAGAGGCCAGGCAAGGCCAAAAGGCCAGACCACGCCAAAAAGCAGGCCAAAAGACACAGCCAAAAGGCCAGGCCAAATGGCAAGGCCAGACCAAAAGGCCAGGCCTGGCCAGAAGGCAAGGCCAGGAAAAAAGGTCAGGTCAAAAGGCAAGGCCTAGCCAAAAGGCCAGGCTAAAATTTCAGGCCAGGCCAAAAGGCAAGAGT
>NW_022453292.1:0-1118 GCF_009761245.1 Sapajus apella
GAGCTGGAGGAGCTGAGACAGGGGCCATGTGGAGAAGGGAAGGCAGGGCCTGGGCCAGGGAGCAGGGGATGGAGTAGGGAGCCTGGCTTGTAGATCCAGTGGTTCGGGATGGGGGCTGTCCACGGAGCACCGAGAGCTCAGCCTAGACTCATCCGAGGCCTGGAACCCCGGCTGCCCTGCCCTCAAACAGCCTCAGCGTTGCCCTGAGAGGGGACGAGGTGTCACTCCTTGGCAGGGTGGACTCACCAACTGATGTGATGAAACAAGTGTGTTAGGGACCAAGGCTTTGTGGGCTCAGCCCTGTGCAGGACGTGGAGATGGAGGGCAAAGTGAGCCTCTGGACTGTGCAGTACTATTGGTACAGGGAGCGCTGTGGGACTCAGGGGTAAAAGGAAAGACGGAATTGAAGGATCTGGGGTTCAGGGCAAGTGTTGGGCCTTCAGTCACCTGTGCAGCTTGGAGGGGAAGATGCGCCCTCTTGCTCGGTCCCCTGGTGCTGTTCCATCAGCACTGCACCTGATGCTGCCATAGTGGCCTCTTTGTGGTGAAGCACAGTCCCTAGGAAGGCCCCTGTGAGGCTAGAGCTCTGAATCCAAGGGGGAGCAAAGTTCTTGGGGAGGCCCTATATCAAGACACATGCCAGCCCCACCCTCCTCCATCCCAGATTTCTTTGCAGGAGGTGGGCTCAGAGCTGGCCAAGATGTGGACTGAGCTCAAGAAGGTCTGCAATGTGCTGGAAGCTTGAGACTCAGGAGCTGAGAGCTCAGCAGCTGGCCCCGGAGGCTGCCCAGGACCAGGCACTCAGCAGCTGCTCCCCCACCCGCATGCTTCTGACAGGCCTGCATGGCCCCAGAGGCTCCTCCATGCCCGAACCCTGGTGCCCACCGTGGCCACTGACCTTCTCCTCCCCACATTCCATCAGTCAAGTTCCTCCTAAGCCCTCACTGCCCAAGGGGAGCCCTCACTGCCCAAGGGGAGGGCTCAGCCTGGAACGTGCTCACTGCCTCCCCTACCCATCTCATTACAGTGGCTCATACTTGTAATCCCGGCACTTTGGGAAGCTAAGGCAGATGGATCACTTGAGGTCAGAAGATGATTAGGTAATAGGGCTCTGCCCT
>NW_022453293.1:0-1118 GCF_009761245.1 Sapajus apella
GCATGAGCCACCATGCCTGGCCTTGGCTAGTCCTAAATTCTCTAGAGTTCTCTTTATGCTAGCCAATCTCATTATGCTCTTCCCATTGTAATGGATAATTCTCTGTATTAAATTTTACCACTTTAAACTTTTGAGTGGTGTATGTCTCCTGATTGGACTCTGATTAATACAGAGTTGTTGCTAGGAAGGGTCCCAGGAGATAAACCCAGACTGATGGGATTTGGGCATAGGTTTGGTTATCCGAGGGGCAGTACTGAGCTTTTTGCCAATGGGAAATGGGATGCTGGTGATTTCCAGGAGTTGACCTTACAGTGTCTCAGGCTACCACTTACTGTTGATTGTGATGAAATGCCAGCTGAGGCACGTGCTTTGGGAGCTAAGTTGTTGACCACTATAATGACTGGTGTGGAAAGGGTCCTTTTGGATGTACTTGAGCAGGGGTCCACAACCCCTGAGCCATGGAGCTGCAAGGAGCCACACAACAGGAGGTGAGTGATGCCTAGTGAGGAAAGTTTCATCTGTATTTACAGCCACTCCCTCTTGCTCACATTCCTGCCTGACCTCCACCTTCTCTGAGATCAGCAGCAATATTAGATTCTCTTAGGAGCATGAACGCTATTGCAAACCATGCATGTGAGGGATCTAGGTTGTGTGGTCCCTGTGAGAATCTAATACCCGATGATCTGTAACTTTCTCCCATCACACTCAGATGGGACCATCTAGTCACAGGAAAACAAGATTAACATGCTTACTAATTCTACATTATGGTGAGTTCTATAATTATTTCATTATATATTACAATGCAATAATGGTATGCGTGAATTTTTTGGCTCTGCTCCTACCTCCTGGCAGCCTCTCCAGGTCCAGAACTTTTTCCATGTCGGCCTCTACAGGCCAAGCTCATGGCTTATAATGGCCTATTTAGGTGCATACCCTACCTCATGGTAGTCTCCTCAAATGAGGCTACTGCCTCACGGCAGCCTCCACAGGCCCAGGTTTATGATTACAATGGCTTCTTTAGGTCTAGCTCCTGTCTCCCTGTCTTCTCTCCAGGCACAGAACTTCCTCACATCAGCCTCGCCAGGCCCAGCTCCTGCTTCTCATCGGTCTCCCAAGGG
>NW_022453294.1:0-378 GCF_009761245.1 Sapajus apella
CTCGCAGAATCTAAACATAAATGCAACTTCCGAAGGTGAACGAACACACAGTGGAGCAGTTTAAAAGAGACGTTTCTCGTATCATTCACATGCGATCTAAAAGCTAATTCTTTAGAGTCTGTATATGGCTGGAAAAATCTCTTTCCAGATTCTCGAAAGAAATTTTTGGTGAACTGCTGCATTCACACAATTGTTTAACTCTGTAAGTTTAATATACACCTTGACAATCATTCTGTTACATAGCTCCGTTTTTGTTTTAGAGCAAGATATTTCTCATTAAACCCTATACTCCCATTCACTCAAGAATATCCAAACGCAGCTTTTTGGAGAAACGTCTTTCTAACTCGCAGAATCTAAACATAGATGTAACTTCCGAAG
>NW_022453294.1:478-1118 GCF_009761245.1 Sapajus apella
ACAGTGGAGCAGTTTGAAAGAGACGTTTCTCGTATCATTTATATGCGATCTTAAAGCTAATTCTTAAGAGTCTGTATAAAGCTGGAAATATCTCTTTCCATATTCTCCATAGGAATGCTTAGTGAACTGCTACATTCACACAATTGTTTAACTATGAAAGTTTAATATACACCTTGACAATCATTCTGTTACATAGGTCCTTTTTTGTTTTAGAGCCAGATAATTCTCATTAAACCCTGTACTCCCATTCACTCAGGAATATCGAAACGCAGCTTTTTGGGGAAACGTGTTTCTAACTCGCAGAATCTAAACATAGATGCAACTTCCGAAGGTGAACCAACACACAGTGAAGCAGTTTGAAAGAGACGTTTCTCGTATGATTTACATGCGATCTTAAAGCTAATTCTTAAGTTCTGTAAGCGGCTGCAAATATATCTCTTTCCAGATTCTCCAAAGAAATGCTTAGTGAACTGCTACATTCACACAATTGTTTAACTCTGTAAGTTTAATATACACCTTGACAATCATTCTGCTACAAAGCTCCGTTTTTGTTTTAGAGCGAGATATTTCTCATTAAACCCTAGAATCCCCTTTACTCAGGAATATCCAAACGCAGCTTTTTGGAGAAACGTCTTTCAAA
>NW_022453295.1:0-1118 GCF_009761245.1 Sapajus apella
TTGTGGATATTTTCAGTCACCTCTCAAAGCTTCTCAATTCTAACCAATACTCTTCCATCTCAAGCAACACAGACACCAATCAAGGTAACACAAAAGAAAAAAAAAAGTGATCATGGCAGAATGTTAATAAAGTAAAGATAATAAGGTTGGAAAAGTACTCTCAAGAATCTAGTTTGAGATGAGCTTCATGGAAGAAGGAGACCAATCTGAAGCTACTGTCTCCTCTTTGAAAGCACACAGGCTCTCATCTTTTTTTTTTTTTTTTTTTTTTTTTTTTAGAGGAGTTTCGTTCTTGTTACCCAGGCTGAAGTGGAGTGCAATGGTGTGATCTCAGCTCACCGCAACCTCTGCCTCCTGGGTTCAAGCAATTCTCCTGCCTCAGCCTTCCGAGTAGCTGGGATTACAGGCACATGCAACCATGTCCAGCTAATTTTTGTATTTTTAGTAGAGACAGGGTTTCACCATGTTGACCAGGATGGTCTCGATCTCTTGACCTCATGATCCACCCTCCTCGGCCTCCCAAAGTGCTGGGATTATAGGTGTGAGCCACTGCACCCGGCCAGTCTTATCTTTAACTATCCTTCTCTCTTTCTGTCCTGACTGTTCTGTTTCCCTACCAATTGCACTGGGGATGACAGTGCAAAGATGAGTAGGACAAAACCCCTGTCCTGTGCGCTTAGAGACCAGTAGCGATAGACAGGAAGATAGATATACAAAAACAACTCAGCACTGGTTGCAACGTTGCAGAAGATACAGCGTTCTGCAGTGACGCAGAAGATAACATTCTATAATGTTGCAGAAGATACAGACGGGAGGGAAGACTCAAACACAGGAATGTTCATCTCCATATGGGCAGAGGGCAATGAACATTTTAAGGGGTTTCAAGGGAGATAGAATATTTACAGCAAGACATCAAGGTAACCAGATATGGTACAAGGGAAACTACAGAAGTAGATAAGATCCGGATCATGGATGTCCCCATGTGATATCCCAGGGAAAGCTGAGGGGACTCCATGATCTCATTTGGGTCATGGTCATTCCGACAACAATGTGGAAAATAATTTGTATCCTGGCTAGAATACAGATCACAAATCCTATGGTCCTGAACAGCACAGTCC
>NW_022453296.1:0-1118 GCF_009761245.1 Sapajus apella
AGCTCAGAAATAAAAGACATGTCAACGGCAAACTTATTTTCAGTATGTGAGCCAACAATATAAAATGTACAAATCAAGGTCTCTCCCTAAGAGGGTGTTAGAACAACTGGATCTACACATGCAAAGAATTAAGAATTTTAGTTTAGAATGAACTCAAAAATCACATCTAAATGGGATAAATAGTTAAACGTATGGTTTGCAATTGTAAATTTTCCCCCACCCAGAAAATAATATTAAGAACGATTTCCTGTATTTCAAATTGAAGGCACAGACAACAAAAGCAGAAGTGAACGGGTGGAACTGCATCACAACAGAAAGATTCCGCAAACCATGGAAACAATTCCAGCCTACAGAATGGGAGAATGTAATCGCATGCCATGAATCTGAACATGTGTCAAAATCCAAAACAACTCATTAGCAAAATCATAATTGCCTGATTGTGAAGTGGTCAGTTTTACACCTTAACAAACTTAAGAACATAGATCTCATGTTAAAGATTTTTCCCCCTGGGTAGTGGTAAGTGTTATGGTACGCTTGGTAAGGGTAGACTTTGTAATTATTCAATCCAACACTAACATAGGTGGTGTTAGCCGGGCAAGGCAGCTCACACCTGTAATCCCAGCAGTTTGGGAGGCTGAGGCGGGTGGATCACCTGAGGTCAGCAATTTGATATCAGCCTGAACAATATGGTGAAACCCTGTTTCTATTAAAAATACAAAAATTAGCTGGATGTGGTGGCGTCCACCTGTAGTCCCAGCTACTCAGGAAGCTGAGACAGGAGAATTGATTTAACCTGGGAGGTGGAGGTTGCAGTGAGCCAAGATCACACCATTGCACTGTAGCCTGGGTGACAGAGTGAGACTCCATCTCTCTCTCCATATATATGTGTGTGTATATATATATATATGTACTACATATGTATTATATATACATATTATATATGATGTTGTGAATTTATTTAATAGATGTTATTAAAACTGTTATTAGCTGACTCTAGGTTAGGTAGTTTGCCATTGATAAAATTAATTTGTGGGCCTGATTCCATCAGAGCAGAACTGGAGAAAATGAAACTCCATGGTGATTCAGCAGCTTCAGCTCCCTCTGGGACCTCCAGCATG
>NW_022453297.1:0-1118 GCF_009761245.1 Sapajus apella
ATATTGAGAGATAATGGGCATTCCATTAAGACTCAAACATACTAATTTATTTCACAACGATACTGATGTGAAAATACAACAGATACTCATTTTGATTGTTAATTGGTAGACTATTTGGATAAAGCAGTAAATGTTGCAGGATACTTTTGGGAGGGAATCAGCATTCGCTGCCTACTGCTACGGATCTGTGACTACGCCAGATGCTCTGCATAAGTGGTCTTAGGATGTAATTAGCAACAGAGGCAGAACTCCTTTGTGGCTGTTTGTTGTCTTGAGGGTGAAGATCTATCGTTAACTCAAAAGGTCCTGCAAGGTCTGGTCCCTCCCTGCTTCTTTTGCCTCATTTCCCATCAAGCTGTCCCTTGCCCTTTGGTTCCCACTTCCTCTCAGTTCCTTGGAACTGTCCTGCACCCTCTAGTCGCAAGGAATTTGCCCCCACCTCTCTCTGGCTGGCGTACTCTCTGTGCTCCTCAGGTTTTTCCTCTAGCTGTGTGTCCTTGATCATGGAAGCCCTCCTGGACTCCCGGTCCATTCCCTGCTCACAGGCCAGGTCCACGTTGTGCCCTCTGTGCTGTGCACTCAGCACCTTGGTTTTTCTGTGCAGCAATTGTTCCTTTGATAATTCATCATTGACTGGACTGATTATTACCAGTTCATTCCATTGCACTGTAAACTCCATCAGTGCAAGATCATTGCTGGTTTTTGCTCACTGTTTTATCCCCCGAATCTGCCATGCTAGTAATTAGCATGTAGTGAGCACTCAATAAATTTTACTTAAGTACTTTGGTTTTTAAGCTTGTTCCCCTAAGTTCCCCCACAGTATCTGAATTGTCGAAGAAATCAAGTAAAATGAAAAGAGAGAGAATTAAACATGTTCATCACTTTCCAGTTTGGGATATTAGGAAAAACATTTAAGTATTTTTACCTATGAAGCAATTAGAATACAATGCGATGTGTAAATGGCAGTTTAAAAAAATGCAGTTTTATATCCCTGTATTTAGAGAGACAATATTTGTGTCTACATTCTCACCAGTGTGCCATGTTATTTCTCACTGTAAGCTCTAAGGCTTCTCATGTCTCCCTATGTGTTCCTCCCTCTCAGAATAGTATTGCTGCCT
>NW_022453298.1:0-1118 GCF_009761245.1 Sapajus apella
CCTCAAATCACAGCAAATACAAAGTCAGTGATTTTGTCTATAAACACAGTTAACTTGACAAGCCTTTTCAAGAACGCTGAAGTCCAGCTACCTCGATTACATATAATCATAGGCCCTCCAGCCCCTTCTCAAACTACTGGGTGAGAAAAAATTTATTGTTTTATGAGCATACTGTTGTTAATTCCAGAAAGTTTTAGGCAAAAAGTGTATCTATTTTTAATCCAAATACCTTCTTCCCTGCAATTGCTCCATTGAGACTTCTTGTTTCCTGCTGAGCTGCACAGGCTCCCTTTAAACTGTCTGCCTTGGATGCTCTTGAAAGCAGCTTGTGTGGCTCTTCAGGGAGGTGGCTTCTGTTTATAGAGTGGCCGTTCTGTTTTCCCACTCCCTGCCTTCACCAGAGAAGAAGGAGGAGTACATCAAAAGGAGTTTTTCTCTCCTCTAGATGCACTTAGAAATAGTGAGGTTTCCTCTAAAGGACAGAGAAGAAGTAGCATAGAAAGAGACAGAGAAAGTTAGGGAGAGAAACATATATAAAGGAGATAAACACAGAAAAACAGAGACAGACAGCAGAAGGCAGAGGTGCCAGGTGGGAAGAGCACGGCCAGGGGCTGTATGAGCATTTGTCAGTAACCCTATAGACTTCTCGCTCTTGATATTTTATTTTTAAAATGCAGCCCAAGGTCAATGTAGTCAGACTATCTCATCACACTGTTGATTCACATTGAGCTTTTAGGCAAAACAGCTCCTTTTTAAAAACTAACGCAGCAGTAATTTAACTAACATTCATTGAGAGTTGAGCCTGTGACTGACAGTCTTTTAAGGTCATTTAATCCAACAGCACTAATAAAAGATCAGTACTGTTTTTATTCTACCTGTTTTATGGATCAATAAATGGAAACACAAAGAGGTTAAATGACTTGTTCGAGTTTACGTGGTAAGTGGTAGAGCAAAGATTCCAGACCATCTTTCCTGTCCTGAGCTTATGCTCACATAGTTTTGATAAAGTCTAGACTATATTTATCTATATTAATTTTATTTTTCATGAATTTGGTCCATTTCATCCTGCTATTTTTAATCTCAACTCACCTATGTGTTGGCTGTTTCTCAGATTTTTT
>NW_022453299.1:0-1118 GCF_009761245.1 Sapajus apella
AAAAAATCTGAGAAACAGCCAACACATAGGTGAGTTGAGATTAAAAATAGCAGGATGAAATGGACCAAATTCATGAAAAATAAAATTAATATAGATAAATATAGTCTAGACTTTATCAAAACTATGTGAGCATAAGCTCAGGACAGGAAAGATGGTCTGGAATCTTTGCTCTACCACTTACCACGTAAACTCGAACAAGTCATTTAACCTCTTTGTGTTTCCATTTATTGATCCATAAAACAGGTAGAATAAAAACAGTACTGATCTTTTATTAGTGCTGTTGGATTAAATGACCTTAAAAGACTGTCAGTCACAGGCTCAACTCTCAATGAATGTTAGTTAAATTACTGCTGCGTTAGTTTTTAAAAAGGAGCTGTTTTGCCTAAAAGCTCAATGTGAATCAACAGTGTGATGAGATAGTCTGACTACATTGACCTTGGGCTGCATTTTAAAAATAAAATATCAAGAGCGAGAAGTCTATAGGGTTACTGACAAATGCTCATACAGCCCCTGGCCGTGCTCTTCCCACCTGGCACCTCTGCCTTCTGCTGTCTGTCTCTGTTTTTCTGTGTTTATCTCCTTTATATATGTTTCTCTCCCTAACTTTCTCTGTCTCTTTCTATGCTACTTCTTCTCTGTCCTTTAGAGGAAACCTCACTATTTCTAAGTGCATCTAGAGGAGAGAAAAACTCCTTTTGATGTACTCCTCCTTCTTCTCTGGTGAAGGCAGGGAGTGGGAAAACAGAACGGCCACTCTATAAACAGAAGCCACCTCCCTGAAGAGCCACACAAGCTGCTTTCAAGAGCATCCAAGGCAGACAGTTTAAAGGGAGCCTGTGCAGCTCAGCAGGAAACAAGAAGTCTCAATGGAGCAATTGCAGGGAAGAAGGTATTTGGATTAAAAATAGATACACTTTTTGCCTAAAACTTTCTGGAATTAACAACAGTATGCTCATAAAACAATAAATTTTTTCTCACCCAGTAGTTTGAGAAGGGGCTGGAGGGCCTATGATTATATGTAATCGAGGTAGCTGGACTTCAGCGTTCTTGAAAAGGCTTGTCAAGTTAACTGTGTTTATAGACAAAATCACTGACTTTGTATTTGCTGTGATTTGAGG
>NW_022453300.1:0-1118 GCF_009761245.1 Sapajus apella
TCATACAAACTGCTCTGCTGGGTTTTCCTTCACCTTAGGAAGTTGCATCTATGCTTAGACTCCAAGACTTAGAATCAGGTTTCTTCTAAAAGCTGCGTTTGGATATTCTTGAGTGAAAGGGTGTATACTGTGTAATGAGAAATATCTGGCTCTAAAAAAAAATCAAAGCTTTCTAGCAGAATGATTGTCAAGGTGTCTATTCAACTTACAGAGTTAAACAGATGTGAGAATTTAGTAATTCAG
The DNA here is from genome assembly GCF_009761245.1 of Sapajus apella. NCBI lineage: Eukaryota > Metazoa > Chordata > Mammalia > Primates > Cebidae > Sapajus > Sapajus apella. The sequence goes on from NW_022453300.1 coordinate 244, forward strand.
AAACCATTTCTTTGCAGAATTTGGGAAGAGATATTTCCAGCCATATACAGGCACATCAGAGTTAGCAGTATGATCGCATCTAAACCACAGGAGAAACGTGTCCTTCAAACTACTCTCCTGTGTGTTCATTCACCTTGTTTAGCTGCATCTATGTTTAGATTCAGAGAGTTAGAAACACGTTGCTTCTAAAAGCTGCGTTTGGATATTCCTCAGTGAATGGCAGTATAGGGTGTAATGAGAAATACCTGGCTGCAAAGCAAAAACAGAGCCATCTAGCAGAATGATTGTCAAGGTGTACATTCACTTTACAGAGTTAAACAGATGTGTGAATGTACCAGTTCAGAAACCGTTTGTTTGGAGAATCTAGAAAGAGACATTTCCAGACATATACAGGCACATAAGAATTAGCGGTAAAATCATGTCTAAACCTCAGAAGAAACGTCTCTTTCAAACTGCTGTGCTGTGTGTGCCTTCACGATAGGAAGTTGCATCTGTGTTGAGATTCAGTGAGTTAGGAAAAGGTTTCTACTAAGAGCTGCGTTTGGATATTCCTGAGTGAATGGGAGTATAGGGTGTAATGAGAAATATTTGGCTATAAAACAATAACGGAGGTATGTAGCAGAATTATTTTCAAGGTGTATATTCACCTTACAGAGGGAAAGAGAGTTGTGAATGTAGCACTTCAGAAACCCTTTCTTTGGAGAATCTGGAAAGAGATATTTCCAGGCATATAAAGGCACGTAAGAATTAGCGGTAAGATCGCTTCTAAACCACAGGAGAAACGTCTGTTTCAAACTGCTCTGCTGTGTGTTCGTTCACCTAAGGAAGTTGCATCTATATTTAGATTCTGCGAGTTGGAAACACATTTCTTCTAA
>NW_022453301.1:0-1118 GCF_009761245.1 Sapajus apella
TAGAGTGGAAGAAAGAATGATGGAAGAAGAGTCCAGAACAGGCCAGAAAGTGAATCCAGTGGACACTGGCAAATTATTTGTGGGGGTAGGAATCTCAACAATTGCAAAAGCCAAATATGGAGAGTGGGAGCAAGGTTTCAGTGATATGTCAGATGTTACTGCACACCAAAGGACACACACGGGGGAGAAGCCCTATGACTACAGGGAGTGTGGGCAGGGCTTTAGACAGAAGTCACACCTCCTCAGACAACAGAGGACACACACGGGGGAGAAGCCCTATGACTGCAGGGGGTGTGGGTGGGACTTCAGTTTTAAGTCAAACCTCCTCAGTCACCAGAGGACACACACAGAGAAGACCTATGTCTGCAGGGAGTGTTGGGCGGGGCTTTAGCTGGAAGTCACACCTCCTGAGACACCAGAGGACACACACAGGGCCTATGACTGCAAGGAGGATGAGTAAGTCATTAGTAATAAAATTCATCTCAATAGCCACAAGAAGACAAACGTGGTCACCATACACTTGCACACCCCAACTCTAAGGTGGCTTCACAGGAAGTCTACTGACCCCTTACATTCCCCAAGAGTGTAAAGATATCAGAAATAGATGATTAAACAAATCCGCCACTTTCATGACTAGAGATGAGGAAGAAAAACAGGAGAGTTTGTAAGTGTTCAGAGGAACATCAACCTGTGGTTCTTTCCCACACTGATCCCCTCCATTTTTGTTTTTTGCTTCCTGTTCTAATAAATTTTGTCTCCATACAAATCTGAAGCTCAAGTGTGTACACCTCGTTCTTCCCTTGTCACTGAAGGCAGAAGAGTCCAGAAGGGCCACAGAGAACTTATCCGTTCAGCTCAAGTCTCCACAAGAATTCAACCCCCAGAAAGAGATAAGCTTGGAGTCTATCTGGTTTAATTATTGGAGAATAAATTCCCAGGTCCAGGAAGAGAAACATAGGATTTTAGAGAGTCGTGTCAGGAAAAGGAGTTCCCTGGTCTCCTGAGGAGTGTGGCCTCTTCCCCTAATGGACCCCTCTCCTCTGCTGTCATTGTCTCCCTTGGCTCCCCTCATCTCCTCTCCTGATTTCCTCCAATCTCTGTAGCCCCAGAGGTGAAAG
>NW_022453302.1:0-1117 GCF_009761245.1 Sapajus apella
CTCTGAGCCCAATATACAGAGAAAGGAGGAAAAAAGCTAGAATTCTAGGCACTACTACACAGGGGCCTAGCACCCTCCAGCATCCAGCAGAGCGAAGGGAGCACGTTTTTCTTTTTTCCCACAGAGCTCGGTGGTGGTGATTCCATACAGTTTTTGTTAAGACAGGAAGGGATAAAAGGAATTTCAAACAGAAAGGAGTAGAGACTCTTTTCCCATTGTAACCTGCTCAAGATATTTCCCCCAAAATAAGTTGAGAACCATGGTGTAGTGAAAAGAGACCTCAAAAACAGGGTGACTGAGCACAAGAGGGAAGGAAAAAAGAAAAGAAAAGACTGCAACTTCCTCCCAGGGACTGGAGAAAATTTAAAAAAAGGAAGGTTGCAATCCATCAGTGTTCTATTAGTCATCTTCACCTTCATCCTTCTCTCCTTCCTCCCCTTCATCATCGTCTTCATCTTCTTCACCTTCATCTTCATCCCCTTCTTCATCAATATCTTCTAATCCTTCCTCCTCTTCATCATCATCATCATCTTCTCCTTCTCCTTCTTCATCATCCATATCAGGAACCAAGTAGTACTGTAACGGGTTTGGCCAAATATCATCTTTGATGACCTCTCCTAATTCATCAGCACCTGCATCAGAATGGTCAGTAAACCAGGTAAAGAAGCTCTCTGGTTCCTCATGCTGCCTCTTCCTGCTGGCTTTATTCTGCGTTTGACTTGAACGTTTCATCAAATCCTTTCCAGATTTCCATTTGATTTCAGTGGACTTTGAAGATGGATCAACACTCTCATTCAGATGAAATTCTTTGGAGAGAACTTTATTTTCATAGTAAGGATTTTCATCAAAATAGAAATCTATTCTGTAACCTGATTTAATATCTTCAAATTCTGTCACTTCAACTCTGGTCAAATAATGCAGTGCCTCTTCGTCCTCCTCCCCAAGCAGTGCAGTCACTTGTGGATGGTTGACAAACGTTGTGACCCAAAAATTTGGGATTTTGGCGATCAATTCTGACCTCTTCTGAAAAAATGGTTGGCAGAGTTTGTTATATTTCTCTTCTACTTTATAAATCTCCTCACTGGCTTGTTCATTAAGTCTGTGTATTTCATTTTGT
>NW_022453303.1:0-423 GCF_009761245.1 Sapajus apella
GAGATATTTCCAGCCGCTTACAGACTCTTAAGAATTAGCTTTAAGATCGCATCTCAATGATACGGGAAACGTGTCTTTCAAACTGCTCCTCCGTGTGTTCGTTCACCTTTGGAAGTGGCTTCTATGTTTAGATTCTGCGAGTGAGAAAGATATTTCTCCAAAAAGCTGCGTTTGGATATTCCTGAGTGATTGGGAGTATAGTGTTTAATGAGAAATATCTTGCTCTAAAACAAAAACGGAGCTATATAACAGAATGATTGTCAAGGTGTATATTAAACTTACAGAGTTAAACAATTGTGTGAATGAAGCAGTTCACAAAGCCTTTCTTTGGAGAATCTGGAAAGAGATATTTACAGCCGCTTTCAGACTCTTAAGAATTAGCTTTAAGATCGCATCTAAATGATACGAGAAACGTCTCTTGCA
>NW_022453303.1:523-1117 GCF_009761245.1 Sapajus apella
TGGATATTCCTGAGTGAATGGGAGTATAGGGTTTAATGAGAAATGTCTTCCTCTAAAACAAAAACGGAGCTATGTAACAGAACGATTGTCAAGGTGTATATTAAACGTACAGAGTTAAAGAATTGTGTGAATGTAGCAGTTCACTAAGCCTTTCTTTTAAGAATCTGGAACGAGATATTTCCAGCCGCTTACAGACTCTTAAGAATTAGCTTTAAGATCGCATCTCAATGATACGGGAAACGTGTCTTTCAAACTGCTCCTCCGTGTGTTCGTTCACCTTTGGAAGTGGCTTCTATGTTTAGATTCTGCGAGTGAGAAAGATATTTCTCCAAAAAGCTGCGTTTGGATATTCCTGAGTGATTGGGAGTATAGTGTTTAATGAGAAATATCTTGCTCTAAAACAAAAACGGAGCTATATAACAGAATGATTGTCAAGGTGTATATTAAACTTACAGAGTTAAACAATTGTGTGAATGAAGCAGTTCACAAAGCCTTTCTTTGGAGAATCTGGAAAGAGATATTTACAGCCGCTTTCAGACTCTTAAGAATTAGCTTTAAGATCGCATCTAAATGATACGAGAAACGTCTCTTGCA
>NW_022453304.1:0-186 GCF_009761245.1 Sapajus apella
TTTCTACCAAACTCCTGGCAAACTCAAGTCCCTGCTGTGGGCCCTGCCGATCCCAGGTATGTGAAAAGTTGAGCCTCCATATATGCAAGTCTGCATTTAGTTGGAAAAGATCCACATATAAATGGGCCCATGCAGCTCAAACCCATGTTGTTCAAGGGTCCACTGTATTTGAAAATAAATTCAACA
>NW_022453304.1:286-1117 GCF_009761245.1 Sapajus apella
ACTAATACGTAGAATATTGTATGTAGGTATTTTCTATGTTAGACCCCCTCTAAGGAGGGTTTCTATGTAAGAATAGTACAAAGGACCTGGAAAGGTGAATAGGCTTGACAAATTTATGTTTCTTAACACTGTAAAAGTAGTCCGGTTGTCCTGTGGCATATGCACAGGACATATACTGTACGGGGTTGGTTCCAAGACCCCTATTTCTACCAAACTCCTGGCAAACTCAAGTCCCTGCTGTGGGCCCTGCAGATCCCAGGTATGTGAAAAGTTGAGCCTCCATATACGCAAGTCTGCATTTAGTTGGAAAAGATCCACATATAAATGGGCCCATGCAGCTCAAACCCATGTTGTTCAAGGGTCCACTGTATTTGAAAATAAATTCAACAAAAAAGTTGCCTTGTTTTACGACATGTTGCATTCCTACCTCTCTCATATCTAAAAAAAAATACCATCTATTTACTATCCCATTGAGATAATACAACCTTTAGAATAGAACATAGGGCCTGGTGTTGTGGTTTACATCTGTAGTCCCAGCACTTTGGGAGGCTGAGTTGAGCAGATCACCTGAGGCCAGAAGTTTCAGACCAGCCTGACCAACATGGTGAAACCCTGTATCTACTAAAAATATAAAAAATTACCCGATTGTGGTGGTGTGCGCCTGTAATCCCAGCTACTCCTGAGGCTGAGGCAGAGGAATCACTTGAACCCTGGAGGTGAGGTTTGCAGTGAGCCAAGTTCATGCCGCTGCACTCCAGCCTGGGCAACGAGCAAAACTCCATCTCCATTTAAGAGAAGTTCATTTTCTCAATCACTAGGAAGAACTTGAAA
>NW_022453305.1:0-186 GCF_009761245.1 Sapajus apella
TTTCTACCAAACTCCTGGCAAACTCAAGTCCCTGCTGTGGGCCCTGCCGATCCCAGGTATGTGAAAAGTTGAGCCTCCATATATGCAAGTCTGCATTTAGTTGGAAAAGATCCACATATAAATGGGCCCATGCAGCTCAAACCCATGTTGTTCAAGGGTCCACTGTATTTGAAAATAAATTCAACA
>NW_022453305.1:286-1117 GCF_009761245.1 Sapajus apella
ACTAATACGTAGAATATTGTATGTAGGTATTTTCTATGTTAGACCCCCTCTAAGGAGGGTTTCTATGTAAGAATAGTACAAAGGACCTGGAAAGGTGAATAGGCTTGACAAATTTATGTTTCTTAACACTGTAAAAGTAGTCCGGTTGTCCTGTGGCATATGCACAGGACATATACTGTACGGGGTTGGTTCCAAGACCCCTATTTCTACCAAACTCCTGGCAAACTCAAGTCCCTGCTGTGGGCCCTGCAGATCCCAGGTATGTGAAAAGTTGAGCCTCCATATACGCAAGTCTGCATTTAGTTGGAAAAGATCCACATATAAATGGGCCCATGCAGCTCAAACCCATGTTGTTCAAGGGTCCACTGTATTTGAAAATAAATTCAACAAAAAAGTTGCCTTGTTTTACGACATGTTGCATTCCTACCTCTCTCATATCTAAAAAAAAATACCATCTATTTACTATCCCATTGAGATAATACAACCTTTAGAATAGAACATAGGGCCTGGTGTTGTGGTTTACATCTGTAGTCCCAGCACTTTGGGAGGCTGAGTTGAGCAGATCACCTGAGGCCAGAAGTTTCAGACCAGCCTGACCAACATGGTGAAACCCTGTATCTACTAAAAATATAAAAAATTACCCGATTGTGGTGGTGTGCGCCTGTAATCCCAGCTACTCCTGAGGCTGAGGCAGAGGAATCACTTGAACCCTGGAGGTGAGGTTTGCAGTGAGCCAAGTTCATGCCGCTGCACTCCAGCCTGGGCAACGAGCAAAACTCCATCTCCATTTAAGAGAAGTTCATTTTCTCAATCACTAGGAAGAACTTGAAA
>NW_022453306.1:0-1117 GCF_009761245.1 Sapajus apella
GAGGCAGAGGTTGCAGTGAGCCGAGATCGCGCCACTGCACTCCAGCCTGGCACCTGGTGACAGAGTGAGACTGTCTCCAAAAATAATAATAATAATAAATGAATAAAGATAGATACAAAGGTAATAGCAAAGATTCAAGTAAGCTGGAGAACCACAGACCCCATGGGTCAAGATTCCAAAAAAAAATCACCAATTTTAAGGATACATAAATAGTAAACATAAAATTCTCTGGGATTCAAGGAAGGTGGGGTCTGTGAGGGCTACAGGGCCTTCCCTGAATTGGAAACCCATTTCCAAGCTAGGTGGTAGGCACCTGATGATCTGAAGACATATAAAAAGAGTCACATGTTGCATCAAAAACATTTTTTTTTGAAACAGGGTCTTGCTGTCACCCAGGTGCGAGTGCACTGGTACAGTCACAGCTCACTGCAGCCTCAACCTCCCAGGCTCAAGTGATCCTCCAGCCTCAGCCTCCCAAGTAGCTGGGACTAGGGGCACACCACCATGCCGAGCTCGCGTTTGTGTTGTTATTGTCATTTGAAACAGTCTCGCCCTGTCACCCAGGCTGGAGTGCAATGGCGCAATCTCCGCTCACTGCGACCTCCACCTGTGGGTTCAAGTGATTCTCCTGCCTCAGCCTCTCAAGTAGCTGGGATTACTGGCGTGTGCCACTATGCCCAGCTAATTAGTGTTTTCTTTTTTTTTTTTTTTTTTTTTTTTTTTTTGACGGAGTTTCGCTCTTGTTACCCAGGCTGGAGTGCAATGGCGCGATCTCGGCTCACCGCAACCTCCGCCTCCTGGGTTCAGGCAATTCTCCTGCCTCAGCCTCCCGAGTAGCTGGGACTACAGGCACGCGCCACCATGCCCAGCTAATTTTTTGTAGTTTTAGTAGAGACGGGGTTTCACCATGTTGACCAGGATGGTCTTGATCTCTTGACCTCGTGATCCACCCGTCTCAGCCTCCCAAAGTGCTGGGATTACAGGCTTGAGCCACCGCGCCCGGCTAGTGTATTCTTAGTAGAGACGGGGTTTCACCATGTTGGCCAGGCCAGTCTCAAACTCCTGGCCTCAAGTGATCGGCCCGCCTCAGCCTCCCAAAGTGCTGGGATTAGACATG
>NW_022453308.1:0-1117 GCF_009761245.1 Sapajus apella
AATGACTTACAAAGAGACTTAGACTCCCACACAATTATAGTGAGAGACTTTAACACCCCATTGTCAATATTAGACAGATCAACCAGACAGAAATTTAACAAGGACATCCAGGACTTGAACTCAGACCTGGACCAAGCAAACTTAATGGACATTTACAGAACTCTCCACCCCAAATCCACAGAATATACATTCTTCTCAGCACCACATCACACATACTTTAAAATTGACCACATAATTGGGAGTAAATCACTCCTCAGCAAATGCAAAAGAACAGAAATCATAACAAACAGCATCTCAGACCACAGTGCAATCAAGTTAGAACTCAGAATTCAAAAATTAACACAGAACCACACAGCTTCATGGAAACTGAACAACATGCTCTTGAATGTTGGCTGGGTAAACAATGAAATGAAGGCAGAAATAAAGATGTTCTTTGAAATGAACGAGAATGAAGACACAACATACCAGAATCTCTGGGACACATGTAAAGCAGTCTCTGGAGGGAAATATATAGCAATAAGTGCCCACATGAGAAGCAAGGAGAGATCAAAAATTGACATCCTATCAACAAAACTGAAAGAGCTAGAGGAGCAAGGTCAAAAAACCTCAAAGTCTAGCAGAAGACAAGAAATAGCTAAGATCAGAGCGGAATTGAAGGAGATAGACACACAAAAAACCCTTCAAAAAATCAATAAGGGCTCGCTTCGGCAGCACATATACTAAAATTGGAACGATACAAAGAAGATTAGCATGGCCCCTGCGCAAGGATGACATGCAAATTCGTGAAACATTCCATATTTTTTTGCATGTTCTTCACATGTACCCCAAAACCTAAAATGCAATAAAATAAATAAATGGGGAAATAAATAAATAAAGAAGGATCTACATTCCCTAAAAAAGAAAAAGAAAAAAAAATCAATAAACCCAGGAGCTGTTTTTTTGAAAAGATCAACAAAATAGACAGACCGCTAGCCAGATTAATAAAAAAGAAAAGAGAGAATAACCAAATTGATGCAATAAAAAACGATAAAGGGGATATCACCGCAGATTCCACAGAAATTCAAACCATCTTCAGGGATTATTACAAACAACTCTATGCACATAAACTAGTAAACCT
>NW_022453309.1:0-1117 GCF_009761245.1 Sapajus apella
TCCTTCAAACTTCATGATTTAAATGTCTTTTTTTTTTTTTTTTTTTTGTATTTTTATTAGAGACGGGGTTTCACCATGTTGACCAGGATGGTCTCGATCTCTTGAACTCGTGATCCACCGGCCTCGGCCTCCCACAGTGCTGGGATTACAGGCTTGAGCCACCAGATTTAAATGTCTTTATTATGCTTGAGCAACCCTGTTGCCCATCCTCCCTTACAGAAAGTTCCAGAATATAAGCTACACTGTATAACCTAATATAAACTTTCATTCCAGAATATAAGCTAAACTATATAACCTAAGCCAAATGCCTCTGGATCCACTGAAACCAATAGTGTTGTTTCACGTTTCAGTTGCCCCAATGGCAACGACTATAGGACTGTCATAAGCGCAGAAAACAATTAAGGGTAGTCTCCACCTTAAATTTATTTATTTATTCATTTATTCATTGAGACGGAGTCTTGTTCTATTACCCAGGCTAAAATGCAGTGGCGAAATCTCTGCTCACTGCAACCTCCACCTCCTAGGTTCAAGCTATTCTTCTGCCTCAGCCTCCCGAGGTACTGAGATTACAGGTGCCTGCCACTGCACCCAGCTCATTTTTTGTGTGTTTTTCGTAGAGATGAGGTTTCACCATTGTGGCCAGGCTGGTCTTGAACTCCTGACCTTGTGATCCACCTGCCTCGGCCTCCCAAAGTGCTGGGATTACAGGCATGAACCACAGCACCTGGCCTAAATTTACTATTTTTTCAATTTCCCTTTTTTTTTTTTTTTGGAACAAGCCTACAGCACCCGGTATTCCCAGGCAGTCTCCCATCCAAGTACTAACAACCGAGGAGGGCAGATCACTTGAGATCAGGAGTTCGAGACCAGCCTGGACAATAGGGTGAAACCCTGTCTCCACTAAAATTACAAAAATTAGCTAGACGTGGTGGTGCATGCCTGTAGTCCTAGCTACTCAGGATCCTGAGGGAGGAGAATCACTTGAACTCATGAGGCAGAGGTTGCAGTGAGAGTGAGCCAAGACCATGCCACTGCACACCAACCTGGGTGACAGAGCAAGACTCCATCTCAAAAAAAAAAAAAAAAAAAAAAACAGAGTAATTGATATGTCCACATG
>NW_022453310.1:0-1117 GCF_009761245.1 Sapajus apella
TTTTTTTTTTTTTTTTGTATTTTTAGTAGAGACGGGGTTTCACTATCTTGGCCAGGCTGGTCTTGAACTCCCGACCTCCTGATCCGCCCGCCTTGGCCTCCCTAAGTGCTGGGATTACAGGCGTGATCTGTATGCTCCTAAAGTGCTGGGCTCACATCACCGCACACCCATCCAAAGCCGTAGGAGGTACAATCCCAAGAGTGACCTCGGTGTAAACTATCCACCTTATTGAGTAATAATCAATATGTGTTTATCAAATGCCCTCCTTGAATCCAAGATGTTATTAAGAGCAGAAGCCGTTGTTCACCTCTAGCTTTCCATAAAACCAAAACTCCTCTCAAAAATACATGTGGGATACCTGGGCGTGATGGGGAGGAGGGGCCCCTGTAACCCCAGCTACTCGGGAGGCTGAGGCAGGAGAATCGCTTGAACCCGGGAGGCGGAGGTTGCAGTGAGCTGAGATCACGCCACGGCACTCCAGCCTGGGCCATAGAGACTCCATCTCAATATATATATATATATATAAAATATGTACATATAATATACAATATATATATAATATACATAATATACATATTTAATATACATTATATATAATATTGTATATTATATACAATATATTACATATAATATATATTTAATATATATAACATATAATATATTATATATTATATACAATATACATTATATATTAAATAATATATATTTAATATATGTAACATATATAATATATAATATATATTTAGTATATATAACATATATAACATATAATATATATATTTAATATACAATATATAATATTATATATTAAATATATATCTACATTGTATATTACATATAATATATTATCTAAGTTGTATATTATATATAATATATATTTAATATACATAACATATAATATATATATTTAATATACATAACATATATAATATATATTACATAATATCTATAACATATACAATATATATTAAATATCTATCTATGTATGTATACATCTATGTCTGTGTCCATCTATCTATCTGTCTATCTATCTATCTATCTATCTATGTGTCTATCTATCTATCACCTATCTATCTATCAACTATCTATTTATCTATCCGTCCGTCCATCCAATCTA
>NW_022453311.1:0-403 GCF_009761245.1 Sapajus apella
GATTGCACCACTGCACTGCAGCCTGGCTCATGCCTGTAATCTCAGGACTTTGGGAGGTCGAGGCAGGCAGATCTCTTGAGGTCAGGAGTTCAAGACCAGCCTGGCCAACATGGTCAAACCCCATCTCTACTAAAAATACAAAAATTAGTAAGATGTGGTGGCGCACACCTGTAATCGCATCTAACTGGAAGGCCGAGGCAGGAGAGTCACTTGAACCCGGGGGTGGAGGTTGCAGTGAGCTGAGATTGTGCCACTGCACTCCAGACTGGGCAAGAGTGAGACTCTATCTCAAAAAATAATAATAAAATTAAAAAATAAAAATGAGGTCATCTCCATATCTAAACAGAGTAAGAATGGAGGGGAAAAGCCAGAATTCTACCATATTGGACTCTGAGTGGCTGGA
>NW_022453311.1:503-1117 GCF_009761245.1 Sapajus apella
AGGAGCTTTTTAAAATGCAGATTCTGCTGGAAGGCCAAGGGGAGCAGATCACTGGTTCTACTAAAAAATACAAAAATTAGCCAGGTGTTGTGGCAGGAGCCTGTAATCCCAGCTACTTGAGAGGCTGAGGCAGGAGGATTGCTTGAACCCAGGGAGTTGCAGTGAGCCGAGATTGGGCACGGCACTGCAGCCTGGGCAAAAGAGTGAGACTCCATCTCAAAAAACAAAAGAAAAAACAAAAAGAAACAAACAACAACAACAAAAAACTAACTAAATAAGATAAAATAAAATGCTGATTTTAATTCGGCAAGTCTAGCAGTCTACATTTCCATGGACCACACTTTGAGTAGCAAGAGGTCAGAGTACTTTCTGTAGAGGACACCTGTAATCTCTACAGAAAGTAGAGTGAGGAAGAAAAGCAGATCATATAAACTTTCCTTTTTAAATAAATTTAAATGAGAAGATGAGTCGATATGAAGAATAAATATTAAGAAAATAGCCGGGCGCGGTGGCTCAAGCCTGTAATCCCAGCACTTTGGGAGGCCGAGGCGGGTGGATCACGAGGTCAAGAGATCGCGACCATCCTGGTCAACATGGTGAAACCCCGTCTCTAC
>NW_022453312.1:0-375 GCF_009761245.1 Sapajus apella
ATCCATGCAACTCTAATGACAAAACCAAAGGTCAAGAGATCAAAGAAAGGTCCAAACTCTTGAATACAGGGACATGGCAGAGGGAGATTTCAAGGGCCTTTTCTAAGCCACCTAAAGGACAAATGGGGAGCTCTAGAGTGGAAGAAAGAATGATGGAAGAAGAGTCCAGAACAGGCCAGAGAGTGAATCCAGTGGACACGGGCAAATTATTTGTGGGGGTAGGAATCTCAAGAATTGCAAAAGCCAAGTATGGAGAGTGTGAGCAAGGTTTCAGTGATATGTCAGATGTTACTGCACACCAGAGGACACACACAGGAGAGAAGCCCTGTGTCTGCAGGGAGTGTGGGCGGGGCTTTAGCCAGAAGTCACACCTTC
>NW_022453312.1:385-1117 GCF_009761245.1 Sapajus apella
GTCACACCTTCTCAGACACCAGAGGACACACACAGGGGAGAAGCCCTTTGTCTGCAGGGAGGATGAGTAAGTCATTAGTAATAAAACTCATCTCAATAGCCACAAGAAGACAAACGTGGTCACCACACACTTGCACACCCCAACTCTAAGGTGGCTTCAGAGGAAGTCTACTGACCCCTTACATTCCCCGAGAGTGTAAAGAGATCAGAAATAGATGATTAAACAAATCCACCACTTTCATGACTAGATATGAGGAAGAAAAACAGGAGAGTTTGTAAGTGTTCAGAGGAACATCAACTTGTGGTTCTTTCCCACACTGATCCCCTCCATTTTTGTTTGTTTTTTGCTTCCTGTTCTAATAAATTTTGTCTCCATACAAATCTGAAGCCCAAGTGTGTACACCTCTTTCTTCCCTTGTCACTGAAGGCAGAAGAGTCCAGAAAGGCCACAGAGAACTCATCTGTTCAGCTCAAGTCTCCACAGGAATTCAACCCCCAGAAAGAGAGAAGCTTGGAGTCTATCTGGTTTAATTATTGGAGAATCAATTCCCACGTCCAGGAAGAGAAACATAGGATTTCAGAGAGTCGTGTCAGGAAAGGGAGTTCCCTGGTCTCCTGAGGAGTGTGGCCTCTTCCCCTAATGGACACCTCTCCTCTGCTGCTATTCTCTCCCTTGGCTCCCATCGTCTCCTCTCCTGATTTCCTCCAATCTCTGTAGCCCCAGAGGTGAAAG
>NW_022453313.1:0-1117 GCF_009761245.1 Sapajus apella
TATGCTTTACATGCGATCTTAAAGCTAATTCTTTAGAGTCTGTATATGGCTGGAAATATCTCTTTCCAGATTCTCCAAAGAAAGGGTTATTCAACTGCTATATTCACACAATTGTTTAACTCTGTAAGTTTAATATACACCTTGACAATCATTCTGACACATAGGTCCGTTTTTGTTTTAGAGCCAGATAATTCTCATTACATCCTTTACTCCCATTCACTCAGGAATATCCAAACTCAGCTTTTAGAAGAAACGTGTTTCTAACACCTTGAATATAAACATAGATGCAACTTCCGAAGGTGAACGAATACATAGGAGAGAAGGTTGAAAGAAACGATTCTCCTGCTGTTTAGACGCGATCTTACCACTAATTCTTAGGTGCCTGTATATGGCCGGAAATATCTTTTTGCAGATTCTCCAAAGAAAGATTTTCTGAACTGCTACATTCACATATTTGTTTAACTCTCTAAGTTGAATATACACCTTGACAATCATTCTGCTACATAGCTCCTTTTTTGTTTTAGAGCCCGATATTTTTCATTACACCCTATACACCTATTCACTCAGGAATATCCAACCGCCACTTTTTGGAGAAACGTGTTTCTAACTCGCTGAATCTAAACATAAATGCAACTTCCGAAGGTGAACGAACACACAGTGGAGCAGTTTGAAAGAGACGTTTCTCCTGTGGTTTAGATGTGATCTTTAAGGTAATTCTTTGGAGCCTGTATATCGCTAGAAATATCTCATTCCAGGTTCTCCAAAGAAAGGGTTAGTGAACTGCTACATTCACACAATTGTTTAACTCTGTAGGTCTAATATACACCTTGACAATCATTCTGCTACATAGCTCCGTTGTTGTTTTAGAGCCCGAAATTTCTCATTACACCGTATACTCCCTTTCACTCAAGAATAACGACACGCAGCTTTTGGAAGAAACATGTTTCTAACTAGCTGAATCGAAACATAGTTGCAACTTCCTAAGGTCAACGAACACACAGCAGAGCAGTTTCAATGAGACGTTTCTCCTGTGGTTTAGACGAGATCTTACCACTAATTCTTATGAGCCTGTTTATGGCTGGAAATATCTCTTTCCAGATTCTCCAAAGAAAGGGTT
>NW_022453315.1:0-1117 GCF_009761245.1 Sapajus apella
AGCAGCTATCTAGCAGAATGGTTGTCAAGCTGTACAATCAACTTACACAGTTAAACTTATGTCTGTGTGCAGCAGAACAGAAATCTTTTCGTTGGAGAACCTGGAAACAGATATTTCCAGCCTTATACAGGCATGTAAGAATTAGTAGTAAGACTGCGTTTAAAACACGGGAGAAACGAATATTTCACTGCTCTGCTTGGTGTTCGTTCACCTTAGGAAGTTGCGTCTATGTTTAGATTCACCGAGTTAGAAACACGTTTCTTCTAAAAGTTGCGTTTGTATATTCCAGGGTGAATGAGACTGTAGGCTGTAACGAGAAATATCTTGCTCTGAAACAAAAACGCAGCTACGTAGCAGAATGGTTTTCAAGCTGTGCAATCAACTTACAGAGTTAACGTGATGTGTGTGCGCAGCAGTTCAGAAATCCTTTTCTTCGAGAATCTGGAGACAGTTATTTCCAGCCATATACAGGCATATAAGAACTAGCAGTAAGTCTGCATTTAAAACACAGGAGAAACGTCTAGTTCAAACTGCTCTGCTTTGTGTTGGTTCACCATGGGAAGTTGCATCTACTTTTAGATTCAGCGAGTTACAAACACGTTTCTTCTAAAAGCTGCGTTTTGATATCCCAGATTGGCTGAGACTAAATGCTGTAATGACAAATATCTTGCTCTAAAACAAAAATGCAGCTATCTAGCAGAATGGTTGTTACGCCGTCGAATCAACTTACAGAGTTAAAATGATGTGTCTGTGCCGCAGTTCAGAAATCTTTTCTTTGGAGATTCTGGAAAATGATATTTCCAGCCATATACTGACATAAAAGGAATAGCAGTAATACTGCGTTTGAAACACAGGAGAAACCTCTAATTGAAACAGCTCTGCTTTGCATTCGTTCACTTTAGGATGTGTTATCTATGTTTAGATTCAGCGAGTTAGAACACATTTCTTCTAAAAGCTACGTTTGAATATTCCAGAGTGAATGAGACTGTAGGGTGTAATGAGATATATCTTGCTCTAAAGCAAAAACGCAGCTATGTAGCAGAATTGTTGTCAAGCTGTACAACCAAGTCACAGAGTTAAACTGATGTGTGTGTGCAGCAGTTCAGAAACGCTTTCT
>NW_022453316.1:0-1117 GCF_009761245.1 Sapajus apella
GCGATCTTAAAGCTAATTCTTAAGAGTCTGTATATGGCTGGAAATATATCTTTTGAGATTCTCCAAAGAAAGGGTTAGTGATCTGCTACATTCACACAATTGTTGAACTCTGTAAGGTTAATATACACCTTGACAATCATTCTGCTACATAGCTCCATTTTTTTTTTAGAGCCAGCTATTTCTCATGAAACCCTATACTCCCATTCACTCAGGAATATCCAAACGCCGCTTTTTACAGAAACGTGTTTCTAACTCGCAGAATCTAAGCATAGATGCAACTTCCGAAGATGAACGAACACACAGTGGAGCAGTTTGAAAGAGACGTTTCTCGTATGATTTAGATGCGATCTTATAGCTAATTCTTAAGAGTCTGCATAAGGCTGGAAATATCTCTTTCCAGATTCTCCAAAGAAAGGGTTAGTGAAGTGCTACATTCCGACAATTGTTTAACTCTGTAAGTTGAATATACACCTTGACAATCATTCTGCTACATAGCTCCGTTTTTGTTTTAGAGCCAGATATTTCTCATTAAACCCTATACTCCCATTCACTAAGGAATATCCAAACGCAGCTTTTTGGAGAAACGTGTTTCTAACTCACAGAATCTAAACATAGATGCAACATCCGATGGTGAACGAACACACAGTGGAGCAGTTTGAAAGACACGTTTCTCGTATGATTTAGATGCGATCTTAAAGCAAATACATAAGAGTCTGTATATGGCTGGAAATATCTCTTTCCAGATTCTCCTAAGAAAGGGTTAGTGAACTGCTACATTCGCACAATTGTTTAACTCTGTAAGTTTAATATACACCTTGACAATCATTCTGCTACATAGCTCCGTTTTTGTTTTAGAGCCAGATATTTCTCTTTAAACCCTATATTCCAATTCATTCAGGAATATCCAAACGCAGCTTTTTGGAGAAACGTGTTTCTAACTCGCAGAATCTAAACATCGTTGCAACTTTCGAAGGTGAACGAACTCACAGTGGAGCAGTTTGAAAGAGACGTTTCTCGTATGATTTACATGCGATCTTAAAGCTAATTCTGAAGAATCTGTATATGGCTGAAAATGTCTCTTTCCAGATTCTCCAAAGAAAGGGTTGGTGAACTGCTA
>NW_022453317.1:0-1117 GCF_009761245.1 Sapajus apella
TCCTTCAAACTTCATGATTTAAATGTCTTTTTTTTTTTTTTTTTTTTGTATTTTTATTAGAGACGGGGTTTCACCATGTTGACCAGGATGGTCTCGATCTCTTGAACTCGTGATCCACCGGCCTCGGCCTCCCACAGTGCTGGGATTACAGGCTTGAGCCACCAGATTTAAATGTCTTTATTATGCTTGAGCAACCCTGTTGCCCATCCTCCCTTACAGAAAGTTCCAGAATATAAGCTACACTGTATAACCTAATATAAACTTTCATTCCAGAATATAAGCTAAACTATATAACCTAAGCCAAATGCCTCTGGATCCACTGAAACCAATAGTGTTGTTTCACGTTTCAGTTGCCCCAATGGCAACGACTATAGGACTGTCATAAGCGCAGAAAACAATTAAGGGTAGTCTCCACCTTAAATTTATTTATTTATTCATTTATTCATTGAGACGGAGTCTTGTTCTATTACCCAGGCTAAAATGCAGTGGCGAAATCTCTGCTCACTGCAACCTCCACCTCCTAGGTTCAAGCTATTCTTCTGCCTCAGCCTCCCGAGGTACTGAGATTACAGGTGCCTGCCACTGCACCCAGCTCATTTTTTGTGTGTTTTTCGTAGAGATGAGGTTTCACCATTGTGGCCAGGCTGGTCTTGAACTCCTGACCTTGTGATCCACCTGCCTCGGCCTCCCAAAGTGCTGGGATTACAGGCATGAACCACAGCACCTGGCCTAAATTTACTATTTTTTCAATTTCCCTTTTTTTTTTTTTTTGGAACAAGCCTACAGCACCCGGTATTCCCAGGCAGTCTCCCATCCAAGTACTAACAACCGAGGAGGGCAGATCACTTGAGATCAGGAGTTCGAGACCAGCCTGGACAATAGGGTGAAACCCTGTCTCCACTAAAATTACAAAAATTAGCTAGACGTGGTGGTGCATGCCTGTAGTCCTAGCTACTCAGGATCCTGAGGGAGGAGAATCACTTGAACTCATGAGGCAGAGGTTGCAGTGAGAGTGAGCCAAGACCATGCCACTGCACACCAACCTGGGTGACAGAGCAAGACTCCATCTCAAAAAAAAAAAAAAAAAAAAAAACAGAGTAATTGATATGTCCACATG
>NW_022453318.1:0-1117 GCF_009761245.1 Sapajus apella
CCTAGGTCGTGTGACGCTGTCCTCCTGCCTTGGCACTTTCTACTTGGGGCTTTGGGACACGCGTCTGTGCTCCTAACTCCGGTGCTGTGATTCTCTTCTCTTGCCTCCTATCTGCTCACATGGGAGTCAATCACACATCGCTGGGCCCAGTACCAAGTTACATTCCTTTCCTGTCGTGACCCTCTTCTCAGAAAGCATTGTGACATGTCGTTGAGTCCACAGTCATCGTGTCGTGAGTCTCCTGCATGAACCCCGCCCACGGAGACCACTGTGACGTAGCTGTGGGAGCTCAGCTACTCAAACCCAGTGTCTCGTTATACCTGCTCTTTGCCCACAGGAGAGGCTGTGAGCTGTCTCTGGGCTCAGCGCCTAGGTGAGGTCCCTCTGCTCTCCTGACTGGGCTATGCTTACAAAACAAAGAGCCCAGCACACAGGAGCTGTGATTTTATTGCCTGGAGTCTTGCCCGCGGGAATCATCGTTCCATCCTTTTGGTCTCTTCTGCTAGATCATGCCTGTCTCCTTTTCTTCCTGGGAAGCGTCCACCGAGGAGACTGTGACATATGACGTGACTCAGCACCTGCCTGATGTGCCTCTCGTCTAACGCCTTGGCTTTTCCCACTGGGCTGATCGTGACATGTAGCTGAGCACGGCTTCTAGGTGCTAGGTTCTTTAACGGTTCTCTCCTTCCTTTGCCCTACCCACAGGATGTGCTGGGATATAGTTCTAAACACTTCACCTAGGTAATGACCCTTTTTTGGGTGCTCCCCTAATATGGTATTGTGTCATATTTCTGGACCGGCACCTAGGTGAGGTTCCTCATTTCTCCTACCTGTTTGTTACCTGTTACGGGGAAATGAACTGCTGTGGGTGTGAGTCTGCGGAAACCACGATTCTTGCCTCCTCGGAAGAAGCAGCTCCACCGAGGGCCATAAAGCAGGAGAGACCGAGGCAAGATTGAGAGCGGCAGTCGAAGTGTATTCAAAACCTATGGATCAGGAACAAAAGGAAGGGAAGTACGCATGGCAGAGTGCCAAGTGGACGACTCCTAAGGCAGATGCAGGATGTGACGTTTTGACTTGGGTTTTTTTCAATGTTGTTTTCATTCTTGATTGGACT
>NW_022453319.1:0-1117 GCF_009761245.1 Sapajus apella
ACCTTGGGAAGTTGCATCTATGTTTAGATTCAGTGATTTAGAAACACTTTTTTTCTAAAAGCTGCGTTTGGATATTCCTCAGTGAATGGAAATACAGGGTGTAATGAGAAATATGTGTCTCTAAAACAAAAACGGAGCTACCTAACAGAATGATTGTCAAGGTGTATATTCAACTTACAGAGTTTACCAATTGTGTGAATGTAGCAGTTCACTAACCCTGTCTTTGGAGAATATGGAAAGAGGTATTTCCAGCCACATACAGGCTCCTAAGAATTAGCTTTATGATCGCATCTAAATCACAGGAGAAACGTCTCTTTCAAACTGCTCCGCTGTGTGTTCGTTCACCCTCGGTAGTTGCATCTATGTTTAGATTCAGCGAGTTAGAAACACGTTTCTCCAAATAGTGGCCTTTGGATATTCCTGAGTGAATGGGAGTATAGTGTGTAATGAGAAATCTCGGGCTCTAAAACAAAAACGGAGCAATGTAGCAGAATGATTGTCAATGTGTATATTCAACTTAGAGCGTTAAACAGATATGTGAATATACCAGTTCTGAAAACCTTTCTATGGAGAATCTGGAAAGAGATATTTCCAGCCATAGGCACGCTCCTAAGAATTAGCGTAAGGTCTCGTCTAAACCACAGGAGAATCCTCTCTTTCAAACTGCCCTCTCATGTGTTTGTTCACCTTCGGAAGTTGCATCTATGTTGAGATTCAGCGAGTTAGAAACACGTTTCTTCTAAAAGCTGCGTTTGGATATTCCTGAGTGAATGGTGATAATGTGTGTAATGAGAAATATCTGGCTCTAAAACAAAAGCGAAGCTATGTAGCAGAATGATTGTCAAGGTGTATATTAAACTTACCGAGCTAAAGAATTGTGTGAATGTAGCAGTTGCATAACCCTTTCTTTGGAGAATCCGGAAAGAGATATTTCCAGCCATATACAGACTGTTAAGAATTAGCTTTAAGATCGCATCTAATTCATACGACAAACGTCTCTTTCAAACTGCTCCACTGTGTTTGGTTCACATTAGGAAGTTGCATCTATGTTCAGATTCAGCGAGTTAGAAACAAGTTTCTTCTAAAATCTGCGTTTGGATATTCCTCAGTGAATGGG
>NW_022453320.1:0-1116 GCF_009761245.1 Sapajus apella
TTCTGAGGCCCTGTGGGGATGGTATGGGAGTTCTGAGTCTACGGCCATAGGTAAGGGCAGAATTGATTCCATGTCTTGACTGAAACCAAAGTGCTGGTGGGGTGGGAGGATGCTGTGT
Organism: Sapajus apella; assembly: GCF_009761245.1. Lineage (NCBI taxonomy): Eukaryota > Metazoa > Chordata > Mammalia > Primates > Cebidae > Sapajus > Sapajus apella. The sequence continues at coordinate 119 of NW_022453320.1, forward strand.
GGAGGGTTACGTACTGCTTAAGCCAAGATATATTTGGAAAGGAAAGAAAACATTAATCTTCCTTTCCCAATCATATTAAGCCCCCTCCCTTACAAAACAGAAAATGACGTGAGAACACTAGAGATAAACCCGCCAAGATTTGTTAATGCTGGTTTCGGCTCTTTTCCAGAATAAATAGGATGAATGTCTTGGTACCTAATGTATGTTGTATTTAAGATCACTTTTTTTTTCAATAAAGAATAACACAAATATGATAACAGAAAGGGAATGTACATTTCATCCTTCTCCATGTGGAAATATGAGCTATAACTTGTTAGTATCAGAAAAATAGGTTATCTTTCTCTTCTCCATTTCAGATAGTCTGTCCTATTTGAAAGCTAATAGCTCTCAGACTCTTCTAGCCCATAACTCTCAGCAACATATAAAAATGCCTGCTCTGTGTTTATTTAATCTGTCAACTGAAATGCCAACTTGAGGTATTTGGGATTATTATATTTGGTTACTCATTTGCCTGATGACTATGCAAATCATTGCATTGATACCACGGTTTATGCAGTGGAAACTATGGTATGAAAAAGAGTATGTAGTCCATTTTTCTATCTTCCTCCATAGGTAGATTTACAAGAAAGCATATACTATATGTTCACTGAAGAAAATTTGGAAGTTCCACATACAGAAGTTGTAGTCATTCATAACTGTACCATCCAGAAATAACTATTAACAATTTGATATCTTTGATTTATATATATACCTATGGATATATGCACATACCTACATATGTGTGTTGACTATATACACATGCACACTTACATACATGTATGAATATATAACTACACATACATAAATTTTAAAACAGTTGGCATCATACAGTATATATTTTGAGATGCTCCCCTTAATATTATCTGTTACTAGTATTTCTCAATGTCATTAAAATTCCCTATGGACATCAGTTTTCAAATGACTGCATAATTGTATCACATGACTTCATCATAACTAAC
>NW_022453321.1:0-505 GCF_009761245.1 Sapajus apella
TATTTTTTGAGATGGAGTTTTGCTTTTGTTGCCCAGGCTGGAGTGCAGTGGTGCAATCTTGGCTCACCACAACCTCCGCTCCCAGGTTCAAGTGATTCTTCTGCCTCAGCCTCCTGAGTAGCTGGAATTATAGGCATGCGCCACCATGACCCGCTAATTTTGTATTTTAGTAGAGAGGGGATTTCTCCATGTTGGTCAGGCTGGTCTCAAACTCCCAACCTCAGGTGATCTGCATGCCTCACCCTCCCAAAGTGCTGGGATTCCAGGAGTGAGCCACAGTGCCGGCCTAACTTTATTCTTTTGCATGTGGATATCCAGTTGTGTGTGTGTGTGTGTGTGTGTTAGGTGGGTGTAGTGTGTTTGTATGTTGGGTGTGTTGGGGTTTGTGTGTGTGTTGGGGTGTATGTGTTGTGTATGTGTTTGTGTGTTGGGGTGTTGTGTGTATTGGTGTGTGTGTGTTGGCTATGTGTGTGTTGGGGTGTGTTGGGGTGTGGATGTGTGTGTG
>NW_022453321.1:605-1116 GCF_009761245.1 Sapajus apella
GTGTTGGGTGTGCGTGTGTTGGGGTGTGTGTTGGGGGTGTGTTGGGTGTGTGGTGGGAATGTGTGTTGGGTGGGTATGTATGTATGTTGGGGTGTGTGTGTGTTGGGTGTGTACGTGTGAACCCGGGAGGCAGAGGTTTCAGTGTGTTGGGGGTGTGGGCACAGAGCTCACCTGCCCTCCCTGGGCGTTCTGCCCTCCAGGAGCTTGCAGAGGTTCAAGTATCTGGGAGCCCCCAGCACCGTTTGTTGAAAACATTACTCTTTCCCTTAGTTTACTAGCTGGAACAGAGCTAAAACAAAATATTAAAATAATTATTTTCCAACTGAATTGACTTGGCATACTTAAAAATCAATTGATCATGGCCCGGCACAGTGGCTCACACTTATAATCCCAGCACTTTGGGAGGCCAAGGCGGGCAGATCACCTGAAGTCGAGAGTTCGAGACCAGTCTGACTAACATGGAGAAACCCCATCTCTACTAAAAATACAAAAATTAGCCGGGCATGGCTGT
>NW_022453322.1:0-1116 GCF_009761245.1 Sapajus apella
CATGTTGCCTAGGCTGGTCTTGAACTCCTGATCTCAAGTGATCCACCTGCCTTGGCCTCCCACAGCACTGGAATTATAGGTGTGAGCCACCATGCCCCACTTCAGGAAATTTTTATTAGATATTCAGAATTAAGGGATAACAAGGTCAGATAACAAGAAAATGGAAGACATCAATCTTTTCATCTGATTACCTTATGAATCAAGATATTTCAACATCGTCTTAGAGAGAAGTCCAAGACATATTGTCAAAGCATCTCCCCCATATACTGGATGACCCAAAGAGATCTTCCTACTTCTAAGAATGCCAGCATGTCAACATCATACTTTATACTGAGAGCACCGGAACCTGGAATTCTAGGAGTAACAGCACCATGTGCTGCATTGATTTCTGGCTTCCAGGTACGGGCACAGGCCCTCACTGATACTGTCTGCCTATTGAGAATAGTAGTAAACCTTGCTTTGAACTCAAGTGTTAAAGAAGTGATGGACTAATCTAAGTAAATCATACGCTAAACTATTTAAAATAAAAATGAAGTAAATATGTCAAAATCTCTCAATCTCCACCGTCAAATCTGGTCTGAACTTTATACCTAATGGTCTATTTCTAGTTTGCATGTGAAAATGCTTTCATAGTTTCCTTTAATAAAAGTTTTGCTTCTCAGTAATCAAGCATCATAAATAAAGACTATTAATTAAGTGAATATATCTTACCACAGGGTTTCCAGAATAACCTGAGTCTCGGTAACCAAAACCCTGTCATCTGGAACATACAATGGATCACTGCTATACAAGTGTTGGTCCCTATGAGACTGCAAAGATAAACGTCAACAGAAAGGTTTCTAAGTAAGTAAATAACTAATCTCAAAGAATATTTGCAATTTAGTGCTAACCTTAACTGGCTATGAATTAGCAAATACACATAACAAATGGCTTAAATGCCCCCTATGTTTTCACATCACTCAAAATCCTAAGAAACACTTTCAGAACAACTGCAATTGTTATGTTTATTGCTGATTTAGGCAAATGTTTACAACTATGTGATGCTGTTTTCTGGAAAACAGTATGTCTATTTTTATAGTAAGTATACCAAAACAGAAATCAAATAATGCCCTAATA
>NW_022453323.1:0-336 GCF_009761245.1 Sapajus apella
TACAGAAACGTGTTTCTAACTCGCAGAATATAAACATAGATGCAACTACCGAAGTTGAACGAACACACAGTGGAGCAGTTTGAAAGAGACGTTTCTCGTACGATTTAGATGTGATCTTATAGCTAATAATTAAGAGTCTGCATATGGCTGGAAATATCTCTTTCCAGAGTCTCCAAAGAAAGTGTTAGTGAACTGTTACATTCACACAATTGTTTACCTCTGTAAGTTTAATGCACACCTTGACAATCATTCTGCTACATAGCTCCGTTTTTGTTTTAGAGCCAGATATGTCTCATTAAGCCCTATACTCCCTTTCACTCAGGAATATCCAAACGC
>NW_022453323.1:436-1116 GCF_009761245.1 Sapajus apella
CATTCTGCTACATAGCTCCGTTTTTGGTTTAGAGCCAGATATTTCTCATTAAACCCTACACTCCCTTTCACTAAGGAATATCCAAACGCAGTTTTTGGAGAAACTTGTTTCTAACTCGCAGAATCTAAACATAGATGCAACATCCGAAGGTGAACGAACATACAGTGGAGCAGTTTGAAAGAGACGTTTCTCTTATGATTTAGATGCGATCTTAAAGCTAATTCTTTAGAGTCTGTATATGGCTGGAAATATCTCTTTCCAGATTATGCAAAGAAAGGATTAGTGAACTGCCACATTCACACAAATGTTTCCCTCTGTAAGTTTAATATACACCTTGACAATCATTCTGCTCCATAGCTACGTTTTTGTTTTAGAGCCAGATATTTCTCATTAAACCCTATACTCCAATTCATTCAGGAATATCCAAACGCAGCTTCTTGGAGAAACGTGTTTCTAACTCGCAGAATATAAACATAGATGCAACATCCGAAGGTGAACGAACATAGAGTGGAGCAGTTTGAAAGAGACGTTTCTCTTATGATTTAGATGCGATCTTAAACCTAATTCTTAAGAGTCTGTATATGGCTGGAAATATCTCTTTCCAGATTATTCAAACAAAGGATTAGTGAACTGCCACATTCACACAATTGTTTAACTCTGTAAGTTTAATATACACCTTA
>NW_022453324.1:0-1116 GCF_009761245.1 Sapajus apella
GCGCTGAATCTAAACATAGAGGCAACTTCCTAGCTTCAACGAACACAGAGCAGAGCAGTTTGAAATAGACGTTTCTGTGTGGTTTAGACGCGATCTTACCGGTAATTCTTATGTACCTGTTTATGGCTGGAAATATCTGTATCTAGATTCTCCAAAGAAAGTGTTTCTGAACTGCTACTTCACACATCACTTTAGCTCTGTAAGTTGAATATAAACCTTGACAATCATTCTGCTAGATAGCTCCATTTTTTTTTATTTTCAAAACCGTATGTATTGTAAATGATTTGAGAGAGATATAGAATTTGTAAAACAAAGATCTTGAGGAGGTTTTCAGATCACAATGCTAGACAAGGCACAGAACTGGCATTGAATCAATATTGGTTTGGCTTCAAACACTGCTGTGACTTTTGCTTTGTCTGAATTCCCTGATTATATCCAGGATTAAGAATCATAGCTTCTAAGTAGTCTGGTTGAGCTTCATTTTGCCTTTCATGGATGCTAAGAAATTTCAGAACCTTTATGCCTAGAGTCTACATATATTGGTGCCAAGCTTCTCTAATCACAGAAACCAGGTGCAAATGGGAAATTTATGCAGATGAGAATAAACTTTGTAAACTGAGTATGAGGGCTTAAGCAGACTAGCTGATCTGTGAAAATTAGAAACCACAGAAGATGGGAGTCTCTTATCTCAGTGGCCTAGCAAAAATTAGTTAATGAATATTGAGGACATTACCTAATTTTCCTTAGCTTCCACTTTTCTTTTCTTTTTTTTTTCCCATGTATTTATTTTATTGCATTTTAGGTTTTGGGGTACATGTGAAGAACATGCAAAATTGTTGCGTAGGAACACACGTGGCAGTGTGATTTGCTGCCTTCCTCCCCATCACCTACATCTGGCATTTCTCCCCCTGCTATCCCTCCCCAGCTCCCCACCCCCCACCGTCCCTCCCCTATTTGCCCCCAACTGACCCCAGTGTGTAGTGCTCCCCTCCCTGTGTCCATGTGCTCCCATTGTTCAACACCCACCTATGAGTGAGAACATGCGGTGCTTGATCTTCTGCTCCTCTGCCAGTTTGCTGAGAATGATGGTTTCCAGGTTCATCCATGTCCCCACAA
>NW_022453325.1:0-1116 GCF_009761245.1 Sapajus apella
GCCCCCAAGCCCCTTGACCCTCCTCCAGGCCCCCAACTCCGGGGCGCCGAGGGGAAGGAGCCTGCAGGGGACCTGGACTCCCCCACTCCCTTCGCCAGGCTTCCGGGCACCTCCCGGCTCTGCCCCGAGCCCTCACCTCCGCAGCAGCTGCGACTACCACCGCTCCTTAAGTCCCGGCGCCCGTGGTCGGAGAAGTCGGCGTGGAAGCTCCCGAGGCTGTCGAGCGACTTGTGCTCCCGCGACGGGCTCTCCCGGGGGTACGGCATCCCGCCTGGAAGCACCTGCCCGGGGGTACGGCATCCCGCCTTGAAGCGCCTGCCCGGGGGTACGGCATCCCGCCTGGAAGCGCCTGCCCGGGGGTACGGCATCCCGCCTGGAAGCGCCTGCCCGGGGGTACGGCATCCCGCCTGGAAGCCCCTGTGCGCAGCCCCACAACAGCGGCCCAACGGCCGCCCACGCCACCGTCTGCCCCCGTGCCACGCTTACGTCTCTGCCGCTCAGGGGCGGGGCTAAGAGCAGTGTGGGAGGAGTCTGGCGGGGGAGGGGGTGGCGTGACGTGCTGAAGCCGTCGGAGCCATGTTGGTTGAGGGCGAGTGCCAGTCCTAGAGAGGCTGGGTGGGGCCAGGCTCTGCTGGGTGGGGCCAGGCTCTGCTGGGTGGGGCCAGCATCTGAGAACCCTGGGCTCGGCCTTTGGGGAAGCAGGACCCTCCTCCCAGCCAAGAAGGGCGAGGTCTGTTCCCCACCCTGGCCCAAGCTGGACGATCCAGGGGCAGGCCAGGACAGAACCCCTGAGACACGTGGAATTCCACTGTTTTTCTTCTTTCTGAGATGGAGTCTCACTCTGTCACCCAGGCTGGAGTGCAGTGGTGCAAAGTCACTGCAACCTCGGCCTCCCGTGTTCAAGCGATTCTCCTGCCTCAGCCTCCCAAGTAGCTGGGATTAAAGGCGCCCGCCACCACACTGGGCTTTTTTGTATTTTTAGTACAGATGGGGTTTCACCGTGTTAGACAGGATGATTTTGATTTCCTGACCTTGTGATCCACCTGCCTCATCCTCCCAAAGTTCCCCTGTTTCTTCAAGAAGCACCTCCACTCACTTTCCCCAGCAGGACTCCAA
>NW_022453326.1:0-1116 GCF_009761245.1 Sapajus apella
AATTAAATAAAAAATAAAAATAAAAACATAGACCCTATTCAAGGTTAGCATGTAATATAAATCATATATAGACAACTATGCTAGCCTGGCCAACATGGTGAACTCTCATCTCTACCAAAAATACAAAAATTAGCTGGGTGTGGTGGCAGGTGCCTATAATCCCAGTTACTAGGGAGGCGGAGGCAGGAGAATCCCTTGACTCTGGGAGGTGGAGGTTGTCATGAGCTGAGATCATGCCACTCCACTCCAGTCTGAGTGACAGAGACACAGTTTATCTCAAAAAAAAAAAAAAAAAAAAGAAGAAAAACCCACACAACTATGTGGTCACTCTTGGTGGTTTATGCAGACAGCTGTGGTGACATTACCCAATTTCAAGGAAAGGTTTTTTTGTAAAATAACATTCACTGATCAGCGAATGAGGGGAAGGCAGCAACCTGTAAATACTCACTTCAGTCTCACAACATTCCTTGTGTTGTGGGCATGGACTCCCATTTTACAGAAGATCCAAAGAGAGGTTCTGTGTCTTGCCCAAGGCAAATGTCATGGAGTCCAACAATCTAGCATTGTGTGTGACTGTGGCAATAGGTCCAAACACAGCCCAGCTGAGTCTACCCTGCTGGTGATTAGTGAGTGCCATGTAAGGATGTGAGTGCCAAGAAGCCCTGGACTTCTTTCCTTTCTCAAACTGTTTGAAAGGCCTTGAATTAGCATCTATGCCACAACAGTTTTAAAGTATTGCCGGAGTCCTACACTGTCACCAGGCTAGAGTGCAATGGCATGATCTCAGCTCACTGCAACCTCTGATTCTTGGGTTCAAGCGATTCTCTTGCCTCAGCCTCCCGAGTAGCTGGGATTACAGGTGACTGCCACAACACCTGGCTAATTTTTTTGTATTTTTAATAGAGACGGGGTTTTTCTATATTTGCCACGACTGGTCTGCTCTCAAACTCCTGACCTCAGGTAATCCACCAGCTTTGGCCTCCCAAAGTGCTGGGATTACAGGGGTTAGCCACTGTGCCCTGCAAATTATTGCTTCTTATAAAACTCATTACTATTGACATTTTCAAGCATATCAAAGTACAGAGAATAGTGTGGTGAACTTCATATATCCATAGC
>NW_022453327.1:0-1116 GCF_009761245.1 Sapajus apella
TCTGTGTTGCAAGCTTCAGAAACTTCTTTAAAAATGTGTGAGCAAAAAAATGTTTCTCTAATAGCTGTTGAAAGAATGCAGTCTCACTAAAGGGAATTAGACTAAGGGATATAGGTTTAATTTCATTCACTTTGATTTAAAGCAAAATATGCTAAGAATTTGATAAATTTATGAACCCAAACTAACCAGAATCCTCAACTTAATTTTTGTTGTTGTAGCTGCTATACTCATATTTCATGAGAAGGGGACAAACAGTAGAAACTTGTTCACAGTCGAGATTTATGTCCCTCCAAAAATCACCTTCCAGGGATGCATGAATCCTGTACAGATTCAAACCAGTGTCCACATCCCGTATTTACAATCCCTATGCAGAGGTAATGGTGTTTCAAATAATTGACTCAGAAATATTATAAAATGTAAACTGATCAAAGAAAGATTCAGTAATATTCTGGGGTCTCTGCCTATTTAGGAAAGAAAATTTGCCTATGTACTTAGAAAATCACAAACACACAACGGATTAGAATGACAAGTGTTCCAAATTCACTCAGAATTAATCCAACAATCAATTTCCAAAGCAATCTACTCACCTATGGTCTTGCTCTGCTTGATTTAATTCATACCTCACTTGGTGACATCTATGTCCTCGGTAGTTTAGGCAATTTTTTCTCAAAGCCCCATGTCATCAGCAGTGCAAGTTTAGAGGTGTCCTGGTTCACACATGTGTGTGTCTTTCCACATGTCAGACTTCTATTGAAGAAGAACTCATCCTAATTCTCTCAGTTCTTCAGAGAATTTCTAATCACAAAAGCCATGAACTACATGAAGTTCCCAAGGAGACAGTTCTCTTTAGCACTTCCCATTCACTCCCTAGTCAGAGCCATGGGCAACACAGACTCAATTCATTCGACATGTCAGTCTATATTGCATACCATACATAATAGTATATTTAACCAATATATAAATATTATAGGTTAAATATTCCCCAACAAACAAGGTAGCACTTAACATCAAGAGGAGAAAGAGATAGGAGAAAGGGTAAATGAGCAAGTTCCAGTGGGAGCGAAGAAGACAAAAGCATTTCTGGCCTGGTCCATTGGTCTCTGACGGAGTCTTTGA
>NW_022453328.1:0-304 GCF_009761245.1 Sapajus apella
CCCTCTCATCACCATCTTGGCTTTGGTGGAATTTAGCAGGCTTCTTTACTGCAAACTGTCTTATCAGCAAGGTCTTTGTGACGTGTGTTTTGTGCTGACCTTCCATCCCATCCTGTGACTTCAAATGCCCTTTTTTATTTTGTTTTGTTTCTACTGCAAACTCTGCCTCCTGAGCTCAAGCAATTCTCCTGTCTCAGCCTCCAGAGTAGCTGGGATCACAGGCATGTGCAACCACACCTGGCTAATTTTTGTATTTTCAGTAGAGATGGGTTTTCACCATGTTGGTCAGGCTGGTCTTGAACTC
>NW_022453328.1:404-1116 GCF_009761245.1 Sapajus apella
CACTGTCTGGGAATGCAGCCCAGTAGATCTCAGGCTTATTTTACTCAGCTCCTATTCAAGATGGAGTTGCTGTGGTTCATACGCCTCTGACAGTAAATCCGTTGTCCAATGCGTGCTGTGAGTCAATTTGCTGGGCCACTCAGCTGCAGAAGAGAAGGAAGTTTAATCATAGGACTGAGGAATGAGGAGATGGGAGGAAACCTCCAATCCCTCTCCCCCAGAAGTTTGGGGCTAGGTTTTCTGGCACGGAATTTTGCTCTGTCATCCAGGCTGGAGTGCAGTGGCAGGGATCTTGGCTCACTGCAACCTCTGCCTCCCGGGTTCAAGTGCTTCTCTTGCCTCAGCCTCTTGAGTAGCTGAGATTACAGCTGCCTGCTAACATGCTCAGCTAATTTTTGTGTTTTTAGTAGAGATGGGGTTTCACCGTGTTGGCCAGGCAGGTCTTGAACTCCTGACCTCAGGGGATTCACCTGTCTTGGCCTCCCAAAGTGCTGGGATTACAGGTGTGAGCCACCGCACCCAGCTGGGGCTAGGGTTTTTAGGTGTTTTGGTGTGGGCCAAAGTGTGGGCATGCTGATGGCTTGCAGAGAGCAAGGTGAAGTCAGGGCCGGGAGATGAAGACAGCAGTGTTCTCACGCTGATCCCATTCCTTGGTGGGGTCTGCAAACCGGTTGGTGTCAGCTGTTTTGCTGGAATTCAGGGACTGAGAAAC
>NW_022453329.1:0-325 GCF_009761245.1 Sapajus apella
CACAGGCACACAGACACAGGCACTGACACACACAGACACAAAAAACAGACACACAGACACAGACACACAGACACACAGACACAGGCACACAGACACAGGCACACAGACACAGACACATACACACACAGACACAAAAACACAGACACACAGACACAGACACACAGACACAGACACACAGACACAGGCACACAGACACAGGCACACATACATACAGACACACAGACACACAGACACAGACACAGACACACATACAAACAGACACAGGCACTTACACACATAGACACACAGACACAGACACACACACACAAAGGCACACAGACACAGG
>NW_022453329.1:425-691 GCF_009761245.1 Sapajus apella
TACACAGACACACAGACACACAGACACAGACACACAGACACAGGCACTGACACACACAGACACAAAAACACAGACACACAGACACAGACACAGACACACATACAAACAGACACAGGCACACAGACACATAGACACACAGACACGGGCACACAGACACAGGCACACAGACACAGACACACAGACACAGGCACTTGCACACACAGACACAAAAAACACAGACACACAGACACAGACACACAGACACAGACACACAGATACAGACACTT
>NW_022453329.1:791-1116 GCF_009761245.1 Sapajus apella
CACAGGCACACAGACACAGGCACTGACACACACAGACACAAAAAACAGACACACAGACACAGACACACAGACACACAGACACAGGCACACAGACACAGGCACACAGACACAGACACATACACACACAGACACAAAAACACAGACACACAGACACAGACACACAGACACAGACACACAGACACAGGCACACAGACACAGGCACACATACATACAGACACACAGACACACAGACACAGACACAGACACACATACAAACAGACACAGGCACTTACACACATAGACACACAGACACAGACACACACACACAAAGGCACACAGACACAGG
>NW_022453330.1:0-1116 GCF_009761245.1 Sapajus apella
GTGAAAAGTCCTGTCCTGGAGAGTGCAGTAAGAGAGGCTGGAGGGGACACTGTGGTGTCATCAAGGCTGAGCCAAGAGGGTTGGTGGGATGCATGTCCATCCCAGACCTCAGCAGGCAGAGAAGGGTCCAGGGCAGCCTCCTCTGTTCCCACCTTGAGTTTCAGAGGGCACGGTCTCTTCCACTTCTGACCCACGGCCAGCACAGGACACCCCCCAAACTTCCAAGATTACTTGAGGACTGTGAGGCTGCTTGGCTGGGACCTTCCTGAGCCCAAGAGGAATTCAGCCCTGTGAGGCCCCTGCAGACCATCTCCTACAGCTGCACAAAGGTCAGGGTAGTGGAAACCAAGGAGGCCAGGGTGAGCCAAATCCCTGGGTGGGTCCCTTAGGGCTTGTGTCCTGACATGTCCTGAAGGCTCTCTGTCATGACTCAGTTAGAAACCAGGTGCAGTGAGGGAACCTGGGGGGAGGGTGCATCTGTGACACCCCATCAGCCTCTTCCATGCCCTGGCCCTTCTGGAAGCTGCACTTCCGGAATGAAAAGGGGATGCTGGCCCTTTCCCTAAGCCCCAGCACAGCACAGATGGAAGCCACCACCTCTCCTCAGGAAAAACAGATATATTTGGAAAGAAAACATGAATTGGTAAGAAGAAGCTTTTAGCACAAAGAGGACGTGCTAACCTGAGACAAAAAAGATTTTCTTTGCACAGGACAGACCAATATTGTCCGGGAGAAAACTTTTCCCACCAGGAAAGGCATTAGAATCATGATCGGGTTGCACAGATGTGAGTCAGCTTTGGAGCAGTGTTCTGTATGATAGTGAAGGTGGCCTGGGACATTTGCCACCCTTGGTCCATTCTGTCAGGCACTGGCCAGGCAAACAGGCTCCCTGGCAGCAAAGCGCAATTGCTGTCGCTGTCCCTGATCCTCCTTTTGACAGAACAGCTGTGGCCCATGGGGGTGTCTTGGTGACTGCAGGCCGTCTCTCTGGGGATTCTCTCTTGTTCTGGGTGGGATGGCCTCTGTGGTAGCAAGAACACCCATCTGCCTGGGCTTGGAGTTCCCTTTGTGCCAATTTAACAGTGAAGGACCACATCCATGCCAAGGCCTCAATTC
>NW_022453331.1:0-1116 GCF_009761245.1 Sapajus apella
TCTTAAGAGTCTGAGTATGGGTGGTAATATCTCTTTCCAGATTCTCTAAAGATACGGTTAGTGAACTGCTACATTCACGCAATTGTTTAACTCTGTATGTTTCATATACACCTTGACAATCATTCTACTACATAGTTCCGTTTTTGTTTTAGAGCCAGATATTTCTCATTAAACCCTATACTACCATTCACTCAGCAATATCCAAACGCAGCTTTTTGAAGAAACGTTTTTCTAACTCGCAGAATCTAAACATAGATGCAACTTCCCAAGGTGAGCGAACACACAGTGGAGCAGTTTGAAAGAGTCGTTTCTCGTATGATTTACATGCGATCTTAAAGGAATTTTTAAGAGTCTGTATATGGCTGCAAATATCTCTTTCCAGATTCTCCAAAGAAATGGTTAGTCAACTGCTACATTCACACAATTGTTTATCTCTGTAAGTTTAATATACACCTTGACAATCATTCTGCTACATAGTTCCGTTTTTGTTTTAGAGCCAGATATTACTCATTAAACCCTATACTCCCATTCTCTCAGGAATATCCAAACGCAGCTTTTTGGAGAAACGTGTTTCTGACTCGCAGAATCTAAACATAGATGCAACTTCCGAAGGTGAGTGAACACACAGTGGAGCAGTTTGAAAGAGTCGTTTCTCGTATGGTTTAGATGCGATCTTAAAGCTAATTCTTCAGAGTCTGAATATGGGTGGAAATATCTCTTTCCAGATTCTCCAAAGAGAGGGTTAGTGAACTGCTACATTGACACAATTGTTTAACTCTGTAAGTTTAATATACACCGTGACAATCATTCTGCTACATAGCTCCGTTTTTGTTTTAGAGCTAGATATTTCTCATTAAACCCTATTCTCCCATTCACTCAGCAATATCCAAACACAGCTTTTTGGAGAAGCGTTTTTCTTACTGGCAGAATCTAAACTTAGATGCAACTTCCGATGGTGAACGAACACACAGTGTAGCAGTTTGAAAGAGACGTTTGTCGTTTGATTTAGATGCGATCTTAAAGCTAATTCTTAACAGTCTGAATATGGGTGGAAATCTCTCTTTCCAGATTCTCCAAAGAAAGGGTTAATGAACTGCTACATTCACACACTTGTTT
>NW_022453332.1:0-1115 GCF_009761245.1 Sapajus apella
TAGATGAGGCCTGCCCTCCCCACTTAGACCTTAGACTGATTAGATGAAACTCACCCTTCCCCTTAGATCTTTGACTATTTAGATGAGGCCCACCTTCCCCTTCAGACCTTCAACGGATTAGATGAGGCCCACCTTTTCCTCTTTAGAATCTTCAACTGATTAGATGAGGCCCACCCTTCCCCTTAGATCTTCAACTATTTAGATAAGGCCCACCTTCCCCTTTTAGCCCTTCGACTGATTAGAGGAGGCCCACCCTCCCCCCTTAGGCCTTAGACGGATTAGATGAGGCCCACCCTCCCCCTTAGATCTTCAGCTGATTAGATGAGGCCCACCCTCCCCCTTAGGCCTTAGACTGATTACATGAGGCCCGCCCTCCCCCCTTAGGCGTTAGACTGATTAGATGAGACTCACCCTCCCCCTTAGATCTTCGACTATTTAGATGAGGCCCACCCTTCCCCTTAGATCTTCAACTATTTAGATGAGGCCCACCTTCCCCTTTTAGCCCTTCGACTGATTAGAGGAGGCCCACCCTCCCCCCTTAGGCCTTAGACTGATTAGAGGAGGCCCACCCTCCCCCTTAGATCTTCAGCTGATTAGATGAGGCCCACCCTCCCCCCCTTAGGCCTTAGGCTGATTAGATGAGGCCCACCCTCACCCCCTTAGGCCTTAGACTGATTAGATGAGGCCCGCCCTCCCCACTTAGGCCTTAAACTGATTAGATGAGGCCCACCCTCCCCCTTAGATCTTCAGCTGATTAGATGAGGCCCACACTCCCCCCTTAGGCCTTAAACTGATAAGATGAGGCCCACCCTCCCCCCTTAGGCCTTAGACTGATTAGATGAGGCCAACCCTCCCCCCCTTAGGCCTTAAACTGATTAGATGAGGCCCACCCTCCCCCTTAGATCTTCAGCTGATTAGATGAGGCCCACCCTCCACCCTTAGGCCTTAAACTGATTAGATGAGGCCCACCCTCCCCCTTAGATCTTCAGCTGATTAGATGAGGCCCACCCTCCCCCTTAGATCTTCAGCTGATTTGATGAGGCCCACCCTCCCCCCCTTAGGCCTTAAACTGATTAGATGAGGCCCGCCCTCCCCCCTTAGGCCTTAAACTGATT
>NW_022453333.1:0-1115 GCF_009761245.1 Sapajus apella
ACGAGGCAGGTGCTGATTCAGTAGGTCTGAGGTAGCCCAGGTTCTGTGTTCCTAACAAGCTTCCAGAAGAGGCTGATACGTCAAAGACCACACCCTGAGGAGCAGGCACAGAAATTTGTGGCATTGATTACTGTACTGGGTTACATTCTGTCATCCTCCAAAAGATTTGCTCATGTCCTAATTGCTGGTACGTGGGTACGTGTGAATGAAACTGTACTTGGAAAAGTCTTTGAAGATGTACTCACATTAAGATGAGGTCATGGACAGGTGCGGTGGCTCATGCCTGTGATCCCAGCACTTTGGGAGGCTGAGGCGGGCAGATCGCTCGAGGTCAGCAGTTTGAGACCAACCTGGCCAACGTGGTGAAACCCTGTCTCTACTACAAATACAAAAATTAGGCCAGACACGGTGGCTCATGCCTATAATCCCAACACTTTGGGAAGCCGAGGTGGGCGGACCATGAGGTCAGGAAATCGAGACCATCCTGGCCAAAATGGTGAAACCGCGTCTCTACTAAAAATACAAAAAAATTAGCTGTGTGTGGTGGTGCATGCCTGTAGTCCTGGCTACTTGTGAGGCTGAGGCAGGAGAATTGCTTGAACCCAGGAGGTGGAGATTGCAGTGAGCCAAGATCACACCACTGCAGTACAGCCTGGGCGACAGTGCAAGACTCTGTCTAAAATAAATAAATAAATAAATAAATTAGCCGAGCGTGGTGGCACGTGCCTTTAGTCCCAGCTACTCGGGAGGCTGAGGTAGGAGAATCACTTGAACCTGGGAGATGGAGGTTACAGTGAGCTGAGATCCTGCCTCTGCACTCCAGTCTAAATGACAGAGTGAGACTTCGTATCAAAAAAACTAAAAAACCAAAAAACAAAGAGGAGGTCATGTTGGGTTAGGGTAAGCCGTAAACCATGGCCAGTGTCCCATGAGAAGGGAGCATTTTGGGTGCACACACGCAGAATGCCACGTGATGACCAAGGCAGAAGCTGGAGTGATGCCGCTGCCAGCTAAGGCAGGTCGAGGGTTCCTGGCACCCACCAGCAGCTAGGAAGCGGGAGGAGGATTCTTCCCTAGAGCCTTTGGAGAAAATGGCTCTGCCAACACCCTGAATG
>NW_022453334.1:0-1115 GCF_009761245.1 Sapajus apella
TAAGGTGAACGAACACAAAGCAGAGCAGTTTGAAAGAGACGTTTCTCCTGTGGTTTAGACGCGATCTTACCGCTAAATCTTATGAACCTGTATATGGCTGGAAATACCTCTTTCCAGATTCTCCAAAGAAAGGGTTTCTGAACTGCTACATTCACACATCTCTCTAACTCTGTAAGTTGAATACACACCTTGACAATCATTCTTCTACATAGTTCCGTTTTTGTTTTATAGCAAGATATTTCTCATTACACCCTACACTCCCAATAAACCAGGAATATCCAAACGCAGCTTTTAGAAGAAACCTGTTTCTAACTCGCTGAATCTAAACATAGATGCAACTTCCTAATGTGAACCAAACACATCGGAGCAGTTTGAAAGAGACGTTTCTCCTGTGATTTAGATGCGATCTTAAAGCTAATTCTTAGGAGCCAGTATATGGCTGGAAATATGTCTTTCCAGACTCTCCAAAGAAAGTGTTAGTGAACTGCTACATTCACACAGTTGTTTAACTCTGTAAGTTTAATATACACCTTGACAATCATTCTGCTACATATTACCGTTGTTGTTTTAGAGCCCGATAATTCTCATTACACCCTATACTGCCAATAACCCTGGAATATCCAAACGCAGCTTTTGGAAGAAACCTGATTCTAAGTCTTGGAGTCTAAGCATAGATGCAACTTCCTAAGGTGAAAGAACAGCCAGCAGAGAAGTTTGAAAGATCCGTTTCTCCTGTGGTTTTGACGCGATCTTAGCTATTTCTTATGTTCCTCTAAATGGCTCGAAATATCTCTTTCTAGATTCTGCAAAGAAAGGGTTTGTGAACTGCTACACTCACACATCTCTTAGAGTCTGTAAGTTGAATATACACCTTGACAATCATTCTGTTAGATAGCTCCGTTTTTGTTTTAGAGACACATATTTCTCATTACACCCTGTATTTCCATTCACTGAGGAATATCCAAACGCAGCTTTTAGAAAAAACGTGTTTCTAAATCACTGAATCTAAACATAGATGCCACTTCCAAAGGTGAATGAACGCACTTCAGAGCTGTTTGGTATAGACGATTCTCCTGTGGTTTAGACACGATCTTACTGCTAATTCTTATATGTCC
>NW_022453335.1:0-1115 GCF_009761245.1 Sapajus apella
TTTGGATTCAGAGAGTTAGAAACAGGTTTCTTCTAAAATCTGCTTTTGGATATTCCTGAATGAATGGGAGAATAGGGTGTAATGAGAAATATCTGGCTCTAAAACAAAAACGGAGCTATGTAGCTGAATGATAGTCAAGGTTTATATTCAACATATACAGTTAAACAGATGAGTGAATGTAGCAGTTAAGAAAACCTTTCTTTGGAGAATCTGGAAAGAGATATTTACAGCCATAAACAAGCTAATAAGAATTAGCGGTAAGATCGCGTGTAAACCACCAGACAAACGCCTCTCTCAAACTGCTCTGCTGTGTGTTCGTTGACCTTAGGAAGTTGCATCTATGTTTCAATTCAGCGAGTTAGAAACACGTTTCTTCTAAAAGCTGCGTGTCGATATTCTTGAGTGAACGGGAGTATACAGTGTAATGAGAAATATCTGGCTCTAAAACCAAAACGGAGCTATGTAGCAGAATGATTGTCAAGGTGGATATTAAATTTACAGAGTTAAACAGTTGTGGGAATGTAGCAGTTCACTAACCCTTTCTTTGGAGAATCTATAAAGAGATATTTCCAGCCATATACAGACTCTTATGAATTAGCTATAAGATCGCGTCTAAAGCATACGAGAAACGTCTCTTTCATACTGCTCCACTGTGTGTTGGCTCACCTTCGGAAGTTGCATCAATGTTTATATTCTGCGAGTTAGAAAGACGTTTCTCCAAAAAGCTGCGTTTGGATATTCCTGAGTGAATGGGAGTATAGGGTTTAATGAGAAATATCTGCCTCTAAAACAAAAGCGGAGCTATGTAGCAGGATGATTGTCAAGGAGTATATTAAACTTACAGAGTTAAAACATTCTGTGAAGGTAGCAGTTCGCTAACCCTTTCTTTGGAGAATCTGGAAAGAGATGTTTCCAGCCATATACAGACTCTTAAGAATTCGCTTTAAGATCGCATCTAAATCATACGAGGAACGTCTCTTTCATACTGCTCCACTGTGTTCGCTCACCTTCGGAAGTTGCATCTATGTTGAGATTCTTCGAGTTTGAAACACGGTTCTCCAAAAAGCTGCGTTTGGATATTCCTGAGTGAATGGGAGTGTAGGGTTTAATGAGAT
>NW_022453336.1:0-1115 GCF_009761245.1 Sapajus apella
AGTGAGATGAAAAATACTCTGGGTAAGACAAATATTACACTGTAGATGAAAAGATTAGTGAAGACATAGAAATAAAACACAGGGATGGGGAAACAGTCAATGTGCTGTGGGAAAACTTGCAGTCTAATACATCTAACTAGAGCCCACAAAGGAGGAGGAGGAGCAGAAAAAAAATCTGAAATAATAATAGAGTTTTCTAAACTAGATGAAAATCAAGTCTGGGGAATACATTTTAAAAGAGATAAGGTCAAGGATTTTGCCAGAAAGAAACCACATGTAAACACACACACGAATACTTTAAAAGGCAAAAGATACATATACGCATAATTTTATTTATTTTTTCTGGAAGAAATCAGAAAATTTAGGATACGTTTAGGAAGAAAGATTAGGGATATGGAAAATTCAGCTTTTTTTCTTCTCCTTGATCCCTCTCAAGTAAATATAATCTCTTCTTTATTGAACTCCAAAGGCTTGTTAGGTATTACTTTAATTTACGTTGTATATCTCCATAATAGATAAACTCCTTAAATGCAATAATTGTGTCTTACTTGCCCTTGCTCCTGTACTATAATTTGGATATGTTTGTTTGTCTTCACAAAATCTAATGTTGAAATTTGATTCCTAGGGTGGGCAAGATGGCTCATACCTGCAATCCCAGCACTTTGGGAGGCCAAGGTCAGCAGATCACCTGAGGTCAAGAGTTCGAGACTAGCCTGGCCAACATGATGAAACCTCGTCTCTACTAAAATACAAAAAGTAGCTGGCCATGGTGGCAGGCATCTGTAATCCCAGCTACTCAGGAGGCTGAGGCAGGAGAATCACTTGAGCCTGGGAGAGAAGAGATTGCAGTGAGCCAAGATGGTGCCACTTAGTCCAGCCTGGGCAACAAGAGGAAGACTCTGTCTCAAAACGACAACAACAACAAACACACAACTGTCCTCAGAAGCATAATGGCTCCCCATGACTACAAACTTAAAGCTTAAACTCCTTAGCGTGGCGTTCAAGGCCCTACTATTTAACCTGACCTAAATAAGTCAGACTATTGCTGATAATACAACATAAAAGTAACAAGTGCTACGGGGGTTTGTCAGTAGGGAGATGGATCCCAAGAGGTT
>NW_022453337.1:0-1115 GCF_009761245.1 Sapajus apella
CAGTTCTAACTACACCCATATAAACAGGACTGCAGGGAAGTTCACTCGGCAGCAGGGCGCAGCCCACAGCAGCTCAGCAAAGCTGCTATAGGCCGACAGTGACTAGGCTGCCTCCTTGCTGGGCTGGGCAGGTCTGAAGGAAAAAAAAAAAAAAAAAAGAAGGCGGCAGTATAACAGAAACTCATAAATAAAGCCCTAAATCCCTGGGACAGAGCACCTGGGAACAAAAAGCAGTTTATGAGTTCTGCTGCAGCAGACCTAAAAGTACCTGCCCAGCAGCTCTGAATGAACAACAACAGAGCTCGCAGCTCACCGTTTGAGCTCCTATAAAGAAGAGACCGTCTCCTCAAGCAGCTCCCTGACCCCTATATATCCAAAAAGACACGTCATAAAAGAGAGATCAGATTGACACTAGGCGGGTATCCTTCTGGGACAAAGATAGCAGAAGAAGAAAACTGGTAACAACCCTTGCTGTTCAACAGCTGCTGCAGGTGAACCCCAGGCAAGCAGGGCCTGGAGTGAACCTCAGCAGACTTACAGCAGGGGTGCCAGACTGTCAGAAGGAAAACCAAGAAACAGAAATAACCTCATCATCAACAAACAGAACGTCAATCTGAAAGATTTGAGACCCAATCTGAAAGCCAGCAACTACAAAGTCGACAGGTGGATAAATCCTTAAGGATGGGAAGAAACCGGCGAAAAAAGGATGAAAACACCCGAAACCAGAACACCTCTCCTCCTAAAAGGGATCACAACTCCTCACCAGCAAGGGAACAAGGTTGGATGGAGAACGAGTGTGATGAAATGACAGAATCAGAATTCAGAAGGTGGGTAGTAAGAAACTTCTGTGAACTTAAAGAACATGTTCTAACCAAATGCAAAGAAACTAAGAACCTTGAAAAAAGATTTGACGAAATGCTAACAAGAATGGACAAAATAGAAAGGAATATAAGTGAATTCATGGAGCTGAAAAATGCAACACGAGAACTTCGTGAAGCATGCACAAGTATCAACAGCCGAATTGACCAAGCAGAAGAAAGGATATCAGAGGTCGAAGATCAACTCAATGAAATAAAACGGGAAGGCAAGACTGGAGAAAAAAGGGTAAAAAGGAA
>NW_022453338.1:0-272 GCF_009761245.1 Sapajus apella
CTGTATATTGCTGGAAACATCTCTTTCCAGATTCTCCAAAGAAAGGGTTGGTGAACTGCTACATTCTCACAATTGTTTAACTCTGTAAGTTTAATATACAGCTTGAAAATCATTCTGTTACATAGCTCCGTTTTTGTTTTAGAGCAAGATATTTCTCATTAAACCCTATACGCTCATTAACTCAGGAATATATAAACGCAGCTTTTAGGAGAAACGTCTTTCTATCTCGCAGAATCTAAACATAGATGTAACTTCCGAGAGTGAACGAATAC
>NW_022453338.1:372-743 GCF_009761245.1 Sapajus apella
ACTGCTACATTCACACAATTGTTTAACTCTTAAATTTAATATACACCATGACAATCATTCTGTTACATAGCTCCGTTTTTGTTTTAGAGCAAGATATTTCTCATTAAACCCTATACTCCCATTCACCAAGGAATATCCAAACGCAGCTTTTTGGAGAAATGTCTTACTCGCAGAATCTAAACATAGATGCAACTTCCAAAACTGAACGAACACACAGAGCAGCAGTTTGAAAGAGACGTTTCTCTTGTCATTTAGATGCGATCTTAAAGCTAATTCTTAAAAGTCTGTAAGCGGCTGAAAATATCTCTTTCCAGATTCTCCAAGGAAAGGGTTGGTGAACTGCTGCATTCACACAATCGTTTAACTCTGTA
>NW_022453338.1:843-1115 GCF_009761245.1 Sapajus apella
CTGTATATTGCTGGAAACATCTCTTTCCAGATTCTCCAAAGAAAGGGTTGGTGAACTGCTACATTCTCACAATTGTTTAACTCTGTAAGTTTAATATACAGCTTGAAAATCATTCTGTTACATAGCTCCGTTTTTGTTTTAGAGCAAGATATTTCTCATTAAACCCTATACGCTCATTAACTCAGGAATATATAAACGCAGCTTTTAGGAGAAACGTCTTTCTATCTCGCAGAATCTAAACATAGATGTAACTTCCGAGAGTGAACGAATAC
>NW_022453339.1:0-1114 GCF_009761245.1 Sapajus apella
ATTCTCCTGCCTCAGCCTCCTGAGTAGCTGGGACTACAGGCGTGTGTGACCATGCCCAGCTAATTTTTTTGTATTTTTTAGTAGAGACAAGTTTTCACCATGTAGGCCATGATGGTCTCGATCTCTTTACCTCATGATCCGCTCACCCCGGCCTCCCAAAGTGCTGGGATTACAGGCGTGAGCCACTGCACACAGCCTTAAATTTCATATAATTTTCATTCATCCCAACATATTATTTCCCTTTTGATTTTTTTCCCCGGATCATTTGAAACTGTAAAACTAACTTAGCTCCCTGGAGGCTACAAAAACAGACAGGACAGACTTTGGCCATAGGCCCTAGTTTACTGATCTGTGCCCTAAACTTCCCAAGGCATGCCTCTTGGAAAGTCTTAATGTAACCTCAGGGTAATATGTAATCTCATTTGAAATTGCCATTCTGGTTCTGAACTCTGCCTACATATTAGAATCCCATGAGGTGCTTTTTGAAATACCAGTGTACAGCCACACTCTTCCACGCTGGTCACTTCCACACCCTTCCAACACAGGTCACTTTCACAACATTTGAGTTGGTGAGGTCATGAGCCCTCTATCCAGGTTGTATTAATAACTAATCACTCTGCTCCTTGAATGGATTCTACACTTTTAAAATGTTTTACTGTCTCTCTCATATCATCTCTCATTCTCAAGTCCTATGTAGCACTCTCCCTCACGGTCAATGGACCAATTACTTTTATAACTATAATTTTTGATATTTTTAAACAAATATCACCTGCATCTAACAATTTCTTGATATAATAAAATGCCAATCCAATCCAATTAATATTAATACTAAGGTGACAGCAGAGAGGATAGCACAGTAACCACTAATACATACTGCACGTCGTTCTTTTTATGAGTCAAAATGCTCTTCTAGTATGCTTTGCGTTTTATTTTGTTCTGGAATACCACTCTATAGCCATGATTTCTCTCAGATTTGTTTCTATGAAATAGAATGACAGACAGGTATTTCCTTTTCTTTCTTTCTTTCTTTCTTTCTCTCTCTCTTTCTTTCTCTTTCTCTCTTTCTTTCTCTCTCTCTCTCTCTCTTTCTTTCTTTCTTTCTTTCTTTCCTTCC
>NW_022453340.1:0-1114 GCF_009761245.1 Sapajus apella
ACTAGCTCAACTAATAAAGAGAAGAATCAAATAGACGCAATAAAAAACGGCAATAAAAAGGGCCCGGGGACTTAACCCCCTTGGTGCTCCAAATCGGATTCTGTGCTTACCTCATCCCTCCTGCAACCCATGGTCGACGGGAGCCCTGCCCGATGGTTGGGCGACGTGGGCGGTCGATGCAAATCCGAGCAGCAGCTGTGGCTGGCCATGGCAGGTTGTCACAGGGACCTGGGGGGGAGTTTGGATAACGCCAGGGGGACAGACCATCCCACAGAGGGAGGCAGAGTTGGAAGCAGGGAAACAAAGCATAAGGCCTGGCAGGCCCCACCTCCACAGAATTCATACTGAAGCCCTCGCTAGAGAGCTGGGCAGCAAATGCAACAGCTTGACCCCAACCAGGAAGATCTAGCTGGGGGAGGAGAGACGCCATTGGGAAGGCGGGACCACTCTCACCTGCAGACAAACTCTAGGGAAAGACGCCCACCCAGCAACCTGACTGACCCGAGAGCCCAGCATCGACCCCTACAGGCCAAAGGGATACAGCTCCAACCTCAACAGAAAAAAACAGCCACTCAGAGAACCCCGAAATCACCAACTTAAAAGATCAACGGGAGATAAATTCACGAAGATGTGGAAAAAACAGCGCAAAAAGGATGAAACCACCAAAGAACTACCTGAGGTCCTTGCTAAGCTCAGGGCCTCTAGCCAAGGCATTGTTTTCAAACTCTGTAATGACTGTCTCTGAAACTGTAGAAACATTTATTTCCATGTGCCCAGGACAGGGTTAGAGGGCACCAAACCCACCCACTGCAAGCTACTCATCACCTCTCGGTGCCCCAGTGAAAGGAAGAGTCGGAAATCAGAAACCTACTTAAGGCTCCCCTCTCTCCTCTCTCCCAGACACCCCTGATTTCTTCTTTCTGGACAAATAAAGAGGAGGTGGCCACAGAGAGCAAGGGGAGGTCCAGGCATTATCCTAGGCAACAAAGCCAGGCAGTCGCCCCAGATAATGTTGGGGGAGATGGTGGAGGTATCTGTGACCACGGAATAGTGAAGACCCGCTTACTAAAGTGAGGAGGGATGCCATACACTGAGGCTCAGATGGTGGAGCAGA
>NW_022453341.1:0-1114 GCF_009761245.1 Sapajus apella
CTTGGGGAAGCTGTGGCAGGAGGATTGCTTGAGGCCAGAAAAAAAAAAAAAAAAGACCAAAACTAGTAATAAATAGTATGTAGTATTATCGTATTGGTTAAAATACTTAAAGTCCTTATTAAAATTGTTATTTTTCCTAAATTTCTACTAGGTAATTGATCTGGGTGGTGAGCCAATTACAAGCAGTCAGTACTTTGGAAATGGCCGCGTGACAGAATTCAAGTATGGTGCAAAACTCGGCACAGTTATTCGCAAGTGGAACGGAGAGAAGATGTGTTACTTAAAGTAAATAAATACAGCTTTTCCCCTGAACTATTTCAGAGATCTATTAGCCATAGTACCCCAGTGTGAGTTATTTTCTGGAACTTTCTTATTCAGGCAAACATCAAGGAGTCAGTTTGTAATGAGAAGTGTTATAGTGCCCCGAACCCTATTCAATCATCGTTTGTATTTAGAGTGTCTGTCTCAAGACAGTATGCCTAAGAACCCTAAACAATCCCTGGGAATTTTCCTAAGTATGACAATTTGACTGATGTTTGCATATAATCTTTTAAAGCCAGGTTATTATTAAAATGTTCCCATAATTTGTAAAGTATGTACAATGTGTCCATACTGTAGAACTTCCATATATTATATTAATTAAAGTATTAAAATATTTATATTATAACAATGTACTATCAAAGCCTTATTTTAATC
Source organism: Sapajus apella (assembly GCF_009761245.1). NCBI lineage: Eukaryota > Metazoa > Chordata > Mammalia > Primates > Cebidae > Sapajus > Sapajus apella. Next base: position 697 of record NW_022453341.1, read on the forward strand.
TAGTTTGACATTCTTTATAATGTGATATGGATATTGATCCTTCTGGAGCGCCTCTAAATTATAATATGCTGAGACCTCCTAAAGAACATTTTTTAACAACAAAAATCTTATATCTGTAATATGAATAGAATTCAAGGATTACATACATGTATATACAAATATGGGGTATATATGTAGGTTATTCACGTGTGTTTGTGTATGATGTGTGCACGCATATACATATGTGTGTGTGTGTGTATATATGTATCTGACAAAATAACCATTTACTTAGAGAGTTTAATCTTCAGATGCCATGCAGAAGAGATACATGGTTAAGTTACTCTGAAACTATTGTGAAATAACACATAACTGCATATATTATTTTTCAAAAATAGGAACTGGGGAGAAGGTTGGGGTTTCATGCCTTCTGACAGAGCAC
>NW_022453342.1:0-1114 GCF_009761245.1 Sapajus apella
TCTTTTGCAAGAAAACATTGAGGTTACAATTTTGCAGATAATTTTTAAACAATACTATATGCATTTAATAGGCAGTTGTTTTTGTTAAGTCAGTTAAAAAGACTTTTCTCTAGTTATTTAAAAATATCACACTGAGCTACTAGAATGGCTCCAAATTCTGTTTTGAAACACATGCAGGTGGGTTCCTATGCTAATGTCCAAACAGGGCATGGCTGCTTGCAGTCCATTCTGAATCCAGCACCCCAAGTTTGGGATGAGGAGAAAGGCGATGGCCTCCTCTGTACTTGTGCAGCTGACTCAGGGCTCATTCTTGAGCGTTCCATTGCACAACTCAGACTTCATGCTTACTTCCAAGATACCACAATAGTGATCAGATGACAGAAATGATGAATGCCATTTATTAGCTGTCACTATTACGGGGCACAAATACACTTTACAACTCCAATGGTAGAAAGATCAGAGACAGACATCTTGGCTAAACTAAGCTCATTTTATGAGATGCCTTCTGGTAGGGTGCCGGCCTTACACACTGTTTCTCCTGAGTTGAGTTAGAAATGAAACCCGAAGTTGCTCAGCATCTGTCGCCCCTGGCCACAACAGAATGTGGGGATAAGTTGAATGCACTGAGAGGGGAACAGGCTGGAAGCAGCCCTCTGCTGCACGATTATTCACCTGTCCTGGTCAAAGATTTTGTTTTTGTTTTTTTTGAGACAGGGTCACACCGGCTAAAGTGCAGTGGCATGATCCTAGCTCACACCAGACTCAACCTCCCAGGCTCAAGTAACCCATGCGCCTAAGCCTTTCAAGGCTTGGAACTACAGGCTCATGCCACTCAGCTGGGAGATTTTTAAAAATTATTTTTGCAGAGACAGGGTCTCACTTTTTGCCCAGTCTGGTGTTAAACTCCTGTGATCAAGTGGATACTCCCACCTTGGCCTCCCAAAGTGCTGGTATTACAGACATGAGCCACTGTATCCAGCACTTGGTCAAATGTTTAAATAAATAAAAAACTAGAGTAATCTTACCACTCTCATAGTAATCACTGTAAAGACTTAATTGTATGAAATCAATACCTCAACAGCACATTTGGTTTCTTGCTTTTAAAGTTTCAATG
>NW_022453343.1:0-300 GCF_009761245.1 Sapajus apella
TGTTCACACAGTAGAGAGTGGGCTACGGGAAGAGGAGGAGGAGGAGGAGGGGCCTGTGGTGTTCACACAGTATAGAGTGGGCTACAGGAGGAGGAGGAGGAGGAGGAGGAGGAGGACGAGTGGCCTGCAGTGTTCACACAGTAGAGTGGGCTACGGGAAGAGGAGGAGGAGGAGGGGCCTGCAGTGTTCACACAGTAGAGTGGGCTACGGGAAGAGGAGGAGGAGGAGGGGCCTGCGGTGTTCACACAGTAGAGAGTGGGCTACGGGAGGAGGAGGAGGAGGAGGAGCCTGCGGTGTTCA
>NW_022453343.1:400-714 GCF_009761245.1 Sapajus apella
GGGGCCTGCGGTGTTCACACAGTATAGAGTAGGCTACGGGAGGAGGAATAGGAGGAGGAGGAGGAGGGGCCTGCGGTGTTCACACAGTAGAGAGTGGGCTACGGGAGGAGGAATAGGAGGAGGAGGAGGGGCCTTCGGTGTTCACCCAGTAGAGAGTGGGCTACGGGGGGAGGAGGAGGAGGAGGAGCAGGAGGAGGAGCCTGCGGTGTTCACACAGTAGAGTATGGGCTATGGGAGGAGGAGGAGGAGGAGGAGGAGCCTGCGGTGTTCACACAGTATAGAGTGGGCTACGGGAGGAGGGGGAGGAGGAGGAG
>NW_022453343.1:814-1114 GCF_009761245.1 Sapajus apella
TGTTCACACAGTAGAGAGTGGGCTACGGGAAGAGGAGGAGGAGGAGGAGGGGCCTGTGGTGTTCACACAGTATAGAGTGGGCTACAGGAGGAGGAGGAGGAGGAGGAGGAGGAGGACGAGTGGCCTGCAGTGTTCACACAGTAGAGTGGGCTACGGGAAGAGGAGGAGGAGGAGGGGCCTGCAGTGTTCACACAGTAGAGTGGGCTACGGGAAGAGGAGGAGGAGGAGGGGCCTGCGGTGTTCACACAGTAGAGAGTGGGCTACGGGAGGAGGAGGAGGAGGAGGAGCCTGCGGTGTTCA
>NW_022453344.1:0-1114 GCF_009761245.1 Sapajus apella
CGGCTTGTCAGTATTTTATTGAAGATTTTTGCATCTATGTTCATCATGGATATTGGCCTGAAGTTTTCCTTTCTTGTTGAGTCTCTGCCGGGTTTTGGAATCAGTATGATGTTGGTGTTGTAAAATGATTTGGGAAGAATTCCCTCTTTTTGTATTGTTTGGAATGGTTTCCGAAGAAATGGTACCAGCTCCTCTTTGTATGTCTGGTAGAATTCAGCTGTGAACCCATCTGGACCTGGGCTTTTTTTGGGTGGTAAGCTCTTAATTGCTGCCTCAACTTCAGACCTTGTTATGGGTCTGTTCAGTGTTTTGGCTTCTTCCAGGTTTAGGCTTGGCAGGAGGCAAGTGTCCAGGAATTTATCCATTTCTTACAGGTTTATTAGTTTGTGTGCATAGAGTTGTTTGTAATAATCTCTGATGATGGTTTGAATTTCTGTGGAATCTGTAGTTATATCCCCTTTATCGCTTTTTATTGCATCAATTTTGTTATTCTCTCTTTTCTTCTTTATTAATCTGGCTAGTGGTCTGTCTATTTTGTTGATCTTTTCAAAAAACCAGCTCCTGGATTTATTGATTTTTTAAGGGTTTTTTGTGTCTCTATCTCCTTCAGTTCTGCTCTGATCTTAGCTATTTCTTGTCTTCTGTTAGACTTTGAGTTTTTTTGATCTTGCTCCTCTAGCGCCTTCAGTTTTGACGATAGGGTGTCAATTTTTGATCTCTCCTTGCTTCTCATGTGGGCGCTTATTGCTATATATTTTCCTCTGGAGACTGCTTTAAATGTGTCCGAGAGATTCTGGTATGTTGTGTCTTCATTCTCGTTGGATTTGAAGAACATCTTTATTTCTGCCTTCATTTCATTGTTTATCCAGTCAAGATTCAGGAGCAAGTTGTTCAGTTTCCATGAAGCTGTGCGGTTCTGAGTTAGGTTTTGAATTCTGAGTTCTAACTTGATTGCACTGTGGTCTGAGAGACTGTTTGTTACGATTTCCGTTCTTTTGCATTTGCTGAGGAGTGATTTACTGCCAATTATGTGGTCAATTTTAGAGTAGGTGTGATGTGGTGCTGAGAAGAATGTATATTCTGTGGATTTGGGGTGGAGAGTTCTGTAAATGTA
>NW_022453345.1:0-1114 GCF_009761245.1 Sapajus apella
TTGTTGAATATGTCAGGCTGAGGACTAGACCTTGACACCCAGGGTGACTTCAAATTACCTGGAAAGGACCCACCCGCCTTCCTGGAGCAGATGGCTTCATCTTTGTCTTCACCATCACCTTCAGCAGAGCTGGGCGGCCTCTCATGGTGCCAAGTCAGTGTGTTTAACCTCCCTATAACTCGATTTTCTCATCTGTGAAAAGGATCCAACCCCTGTGGTTGTGTGGGGATTAAATGAGCCAAGATTTCTAAGTACTTAGCTGAGGTTTTGTTCACTTAGAACTGAGCTTTATTGTTGTTGCTCTTGTAATAATAGTGACCATCGTCATCATCACTGTCATCACTGCAGTGTCTTAGTTTTTGAAAGCACTGAAGTTTTGACATCATGAAAGATTTCCTAATTTGAGATTAACTGCTTGATCTACTACTCGCAGATACAAACTGGGCCTTACATGACTCATAACTCTTAAGGTAGGTTTTTAGTACAATTTGGGGAGACTCTTAAATGACATCTTCTAATGCTCTTATTTAGAGAATTTCGTATCGTTTTCTTCTCTTTTATGTTTCCACATTTACACCATCCTCCTTATATAATCTATTTTTTCTAATAGTACTTTCACATTTTTCTTAGGATGTTAAAAAATACCCATCTCTGTCTCTAGATCATCCTTTCCCTTTTTGGTATCTTAAGACAGAGGTGGGTCTTGCAGTATAACGCAGAGGAGGGCTTTGTGTTGTCACGGTGGGACATTTATCACCTTCCAAGACAACGCTCCTCCTCCCCCATTAAATTCTAAATTCTTTGACTTTTTAAAATCTACAACTTTACTTCATCGCAGTCAACTGGGTTATCTCAGAGTATTCATAAGCTCGTGTAATGGAGCCACCCTCTAAGTTACAGGCAGAGCATCAACATGGAAAGAGGAGGCTGGAGCCGTGTTCGCCCACGTGCTGAGCTGTGCTGCATCTAGGCTGCTCTTCTTATCTTCAGGGATTCCAGGAGGTGAATTTTTTAGAATAATATCCAGCCCAGAGGCATGTGACCACATTCAAAGAGAGTAGATGAACGTCACTGGAGTTCAAGACACATTTTCCACTTTTCACTGTGTTAGAAT
>NW_022453346.1:0-1114 GCF_009761245.1 Sapajus apella
AGTTGATAGCACAGCTTGAAAGCCATTCTGCTAGATAGCTGCGTTTTCGTTTTAGAGCAAGATATTTCTCTTTACAGCCTATATTCCGATTGACTCTGGAATATGCAAACGCAGATTTTAGAAGAAACTTCTTTCTAAGTAGCTGAATCTAAACATAGATGTAACTTCCTAAGGTGAATGAACACAAAGCAGAGCAGTTTCAAATAGACGTTTTTTCTGTGGTTTAAACGGTGCCTTACTGCTAGTTCTTATGAGTGTAAAAGGCTGGAATTATCTATTTACTGATTCTCCAAAGAAACGATTTCAGAACGGCCGAACACACACATCAGTTTAACTCTGTAAGTTGATTCTACAGCTTGGCAACCATTCTGTTAGATAGCTGCAGATATTTTTGTTTTAGAGCAAGATATTTCTCATTACACCCTATAGTCCCATTGTCTCTGGAATATCCAAAAGCAGCTTTTAGAAGAAACGTGTTTATAACTCGCTGAATCTAAACATAGATGCAACTTCCTAAGGTGAAGGAACACAAAACAGAGCAGTTTGAAATAGACGTTTCTCCTGTGTTTTAATCGCAGTCTCACTTCTAATTCCTATATGCCTGTATATGGCTGGAATTATCTGTTTACAGAATCTCCAAATAAACGATTTCAGAAATGCTGCCCACACACATCAGTTTAACTCTGTAAGTTCATTGTACAGCTTGACAACCTTTCATCTAGATAGCTGCGTTTTTGTTTTAGATCAACATATTTCTCTTTACAGCCTATACTCCCATTGACTCTGGAATATCCAAACACAGCTTTTAGAAGAAACGTGTTTCTAACTCGCTGAATCTAAACATAGATGCAACTTCCTAAGGTGAACGAACACAAAGCAGAGCAGTTTCAAATATACATTTTTTCTGTGGTTTAAACGGTGTCTTACTGCTAGTTCTGATATGCGGGTATATGGCTGGAATTATCTGTTTACAGATTTTCCAAAGAAACGATTTCAGAAGTGCTGCACACACACATCAGTTTAACTTTGTAAGTTGATTGTACAGCTTGGCAACCATTCTGTTAGATAGCTGCGTTTGGATAATCCAGAGAGAATGGGACTATAGGGTGTAGTG
>NW_022453347.1:0-1114 GCF_009761245.1 Sapajus apella
AAAAAAAAAAAAAAAAAAAAAAATACAGAATTAGCCAAGTGTGATGGCACACACCTGTAATCCCAGCTACTCAGGAGGCTGAGGCAGGAGAATATCTTGAACCCAGGAGGCAGAGGTTGCAGTGAGCAGAGAACATGCCACTGAACTCCAGCTTGGGTGACAGAGTGAGACTCCATCACAAAAAGAAAAAAAAAAGAGAGAGAAAAATAGCCAGGCACGGGTGGCGTGTGCCTGTAGTCCCAGCTACTCGGGAGGCTGAGGGTGGAGAATCGCTTGAGCCCAGGAGTTCTGGGCTGTAGTGCCCTATGCTGATTGGGTATCTACACTAAGTTCGGCATCAGTATGGTGACCTCCCGGGAGCAGGCGACCACCAGGTTGCCTAAGGAGGGGTGAATCGGCCCAGGTCAGAAATGGAGCAGGTCAAAACTCCCATGCTGATCAGTAGTGGGATTGCGCCTGCGAATAGCCACTGCACTCCAGCCTGGGTAATATAGCGAGACCCTGTCTCTTAAAAAATAAAAAATAAATAAATAAAAAATAAAGTGAAAAAATAAAAATTAAAAAAAGAGAAAAATAGATTTTTTTTTCATTTCCCATACCCTAGAGTCTTATTTTTTCCCACAAAAATTGGACGCCTGCCTTAGATAATTAGGGTTAGGGTTTTTTTCGCCCCCTCAAGTTTATTGAGGCTAAGTTGGGTTTAGGCCTTAAAGGTCCAGATAAGGCCTATAGTTTTTCCACTTTACTTTTTAAAGGATCACTTGGAAGGCAGGGAGAAACTAAGGAAATAAATGCAGCTAGGGCAACATGGCAAAACCCCATCTTTACCCCCAAAAATTACAAAAATTAGCAGGGCATGGTGGCATGCGCCTGTAGTCCCAGCTATTTGGAAGGCAAGGTGGGAGGATCACTTGAGACTGGGAGTCAGAGGCTGCAGTGAACTAACATCATGCCACTGCACTCCAGTCTGGGCAACAGATCAAGAAAAAAAAAGGAAATAAACATAATTCTAGCATATTCCAGATTCTTTTAGAAACATTCCGGTTTTTTTTTTTTTGAGACGGAGTTTTGCTCTTGTTGCCCAGGCTGGAGTGCAATGGCACAATCTCAGCCC
>NW_022453348.1:0-1114 GCF_009761245.1 Sapajus apella
TTTATTACCTATAATGATACCTGGTCCATCCTAGCCGACAGGCACCATCTGTTCCATGCTCTGTGAAGAAGACTAGCCTACCATCAGAACATAAACTGGTTGTAGGACACATGTAAGCTTCAGTTCCAGCTCCGCCTCTTATTAACTGCAACCTCAGGCATTTAACTTTCAGTTTGTCAGCCTCAGTTTCAACTCTGTAAAATGGGTTGGGTATACTACTTCAGGTTGTGAAGAGAATGAAACAAAATAAAAATGCATGTAGAGCATTGAGCCCAGGGCCTGGCACACCGAATGAGTACTTCGTATTAGCCATGGACCTTCATAATGCATATTGATTGCCAATATTCAGACATTGCAGCAAAGTATTACCAAAAAAATTTAAACCTATTTGTATATGTATTCTTTCAATCTTTATTTAAACAGATAGGATAAAATTATGAATATCTTTCATACCCAGTGTTTTTCTCTTAATAGTATATTGCTAAATTTTTCAAATCTCAGGCCCATCACGATGGCTCACACCTGTACTCCCAGAACATTGGGAGGCCAAGGCGGGTGGATCACAAAATCAGGAGTTTGAGACCAGTCTGGCCAACATGGTGAAACCCCTGTCTCTACTAAAAATACAAAAATTAGACAAGTGTGGTGGCATGTGCCTGTAGTTCCAGCCACTTGGGAGGCTGAGGCAAAAGAAACGCTTGAACCTGGGAGGTGGGGGCCGCAGTGAGCCAAGATCGTGTACATACATATACACACACACATATAATCTCAAAAACAAATGATCATTTATGAAATCATTTAAAATGACAAGATAATTAATTTAATGAGAAATGTAATTATTCGTATTAGACTTTTTGTAGATTGCACAGAGCATTCAAAACAAATGAAGGAGAATAAAAAAGTATTAGATGTCGTAAAATAAATGTGATTTTATTATTTTATTCAAAAATATAGAACTATATATATAATATAAAACATTTCTAATTATGAATCATGTTAAAAATAGTATAGAAGTTGCTGATTTTAATTTCTGTTTCAAATTTTGCAAATATGTTTATATATGTGTGTGTGTGTTTATATATATATATACATATATAATTTTTTTTTTTTTTTT
>NW_022453349.1:0-1114 GCF_009761245.1 Sapajus apella
GAGCACTAATAGGTGAAGAATGGGATTTTTTTTCTTTTTGAGACAGTCTCCCTCTGTTGCCCAGGCTGGAGCAGAGTGGTGCGATCTTGACTCACTGCAGTCTCAACCTCTTGGGCTTAAGCTATCCTCCTGCCTCAGCCTCTGGGGTAGCTGAGGTACGACCACAGGTATGAGCCACCACACCCCAACTAATATTTTGTGTTTTTGTAGAGATGTGGTTTTACCACATTGCTCAGGCTGGTCTCAAACACCTGGGCTCAAGCCATCTGCCTACCTTGGACTTCTAAAGTTTTGAAATTATAGGCAGAAGCCACCATGCCTGTCTCTATTTTCTTTTACACTGGTTTATTGTGAAGGCCTCCAGTTGTCTTCCTGACTTCTAGGCTTGCTCACTTCAGCCTGTTCACTGAAGCCAGAGGAATTTTTCTAAAAGGCAAATTTGGGTCAAAATGGTTCTGGATTAAAACCTGCTGGTGAGTGCCCATTGCCTTTATGATAAAGTCCAAACTAAGGTTTGGGCACAGGGCCTGGTAAGAGCTGGCCTCAGTTCACCTTCCCAGTTTTATTCTGCATCACCCTTTCCATATTCCTACTCTCCAGCCACATGGAATGTCAGTTTCCTTGGGGGACTTTACTAGTCCTTCTTCAGGAAACCCTCCCCTACCCTCATCATCACACTTTCACTCTCATATTTGCTCATCTTTAGTCTCAGCCAAGATGTCTCACCCCATTCTGTATGATGTGACAAGAAGCCCGTTGGGAGCACTTCAGTCCCATTCTGTACTTCTGTGATTGTGCTTATCACAGTCTGGTAAGCATTAGCATATGATTCCTATATTAGTCTATTTTGCATCACCATAAGAAAACATATGAGGCCCAGTAGTTTACAAAGAAAAAATGTTGACTGTGCACGGTAGCTCATGCCTCTAATCACAGCACTTTGGGAGGCCAAGGTGGGCAGATCATAAGGACAAGAGATCGAGACCATCCTGGCCAACATGGTGAAACTTCATCTCTACTAAAAATACAGAAATTAGCTGGGCTTGGTGGTGTGTACCAGTAATCCCAGCTACTCAGGAGGATGAGGCATGAGAATCACTTGAACCCAGGGGGT
>NW_022453350.1:0-1114 GCF_009761245.1 Sapajus apella
TCTTTCAAACTGCTCCACTGTGTGCTCGCTCACCTTCGGAAGTTGCATCTATGTTTAGATTCTGCGAGTTAGAAACACCTTTCTCCAAAAACTACGTTTGGATATTCCTGAGTGAATGGGAGTATAGGGTTTAATGAGAAATATCTGTCTCTAAAACAAAAAAGGAGCTATGTAGCAGAATGATTGTCAAGGTGTATATTAAACTTACAGAGTTAAACAATTCTGCTAATGTAGCAGTTCACTAACCCTTTCTTTGGAGAATCTGGAAAGAGATAATTCCAGCCATATAGACACTCTTAAGCATTAGCTTTAAGATCGCAACTTAATCATAGGAGAAACGTCTCTTTCAAACTGCTCCACTGTGTGTTCGTTCACCTTCGGAAGTTACATCTATGTTTACATTCTGCGAGTTAGAAACACGTATCTCCAAAAAGCTGCGTATAGATATTCCTGAGTGAATGGGAGTATAGATTTTAATGAGAAATATCTGGCTCTAAAACAGAAACGGAGCTATGTAGCAGAATCATTGTCAAGGTGTATATTAAACTTTAAGAGTTAACCAGTTATGTGAATGTAGCAGTTCACTAACCCTTTCTTTGGAGAATCTGTAAAGAGATATTTCCAGCCATATACAGACTCTTAAGAATTAGGTTTAAGATCGCATCTAAATCACACGAGAAACGTATCTTTCAATCTGCTCCACTGTGTATTCGCTCAGCTTCGCAAGTTGCATCTATGTTTAGAACCTGCGAGTTAGAAACACGTTTCTCCAAAAAGCTGGGTTTGGATATTCCTGACTGAATGGGAGTATAGGGTTTAATTAGAAATATCTGGCTCTAAAACAAAAACGGAGCTATGTAGCAGAATGATTGTCAAGGTGTATATTAAACTTACAGATTTAACCAATTGTGTGAATGTAGCAGTTCACTAACTGTTTCTTTGGACAATCTGGAAAGTGATATTTCCAGCCATATACAGACTCTTAATAATTAGCTTTAAGATCGCATCTAAATCATACGAGAAACGTCTCTTTCAAACTGCTCCACTGTGTGTTCGTTCACCTTCGGAAGTTGCGTCTATGTTTAGATTCTGCTAGTTAGAAACACGTTTCTCC
>NW_022453351.1:0-1114 GCF_009761245.1 Sapajus apella
GGGCCTGCAGCTGCAGGATCCCAGGACAGATTCCCTCCCACCACAAGTCATTCAGCCCTTCTGACTACACCCAGTAAAGTCTCAATAAATGTCCTTGTCAATCAGAAAACATGCTGTCTGCTCATTTTTGTTTATATACTTTCCACCCTGAATTTGACCATCTCCCAAGGTGAACGGAATCCTCCGAACTTCTGAAAAAACAGTGGGGAGCATCCTGATGCTTCTCTGAGGCAAACTTTGTTCATCACCCTATCCCCATAGAATTTTCCAGAACAAGGAAATAGTCGGACCCAGGCATCTTGCTTCTTACCCACGTCTCTGCTGTGCTTCCTGATGCCCTGTGGACATGTCCACCTCTGGCTGCCCGGGATCACACCCTCCTCACATCCCCACGGCCCCAGGAGAACATCTCAGCCCCCTTCCCTGTTGCCCTCCGCCCTCACTGTCCAGATATTGTTCCTCCCTCAAGGTGTTTTTCCACCCCCCTCCAGGCCACACGGTCACCCCACCTGTATTTCCTCTCATCAAAGACTAGACTATGTCCCCTTCCTCCTGGGCACACTCTGTTCCCGTCATCCCAAGGACCCTGACCTCTGCCCAAACAGGGCCTCCCTGTAACAATCACTGATAGGACCCTTACCCCCTGGACCAGGTCACTCACACCACCTTCCCCTCTGGGTGCCTCTCATCCCACATGTGTCACTGGATGTCCCAGCTGTATTTAAGGTTCCTAGGGGAAAAATGTCAGCTCCTTACCGATGCCACTACGAGTACCTAACGTCCTGAGTGCACAAGTTGTCAATTGGCTGAGGAGTTGAGTTCAAAGTCAACAGTCAGATTCTGGGCTTATGCCAGGGGCTTCAGTGAAGCTGACTTGTCTTCTGAAGAATGCAGCATGGGATCTGAACTCTAACACATACACACACACACACACAAACACACACGTGCGCACACACACAGGTGCATGTGCACACACACACATGCCCACGTTGGGCATCCTTCTGGGAGGATCAGGACGTGCCCAGGTAAAAAGGGCTTCAGTCAGGCCTAGGTTGGGACATGAGCAAAGCAAAGCTTGGACCTGCAGTCTCCAGGTTTTGGGACTAGGGAGTGG